>NC_061525.1:8637500-8835000 GCF_022379125.1 Scophthalmus maximus
AAGCCCTAGAATCAAGATGCACAGCAGTGTTCTGCCTCACCTTGTTTCCACATGAGTATATTTTTTAATGATCTGTTTGATCTTTGATTAAACAACCAGTCATTTACAAATGAACACACTTTGATCTTAATGGAATAGAGACAGTAAAATTGGCAACATCTTGCCTTTACAATATTTTGTCAATTCTAAACATACGAAATATATTGTAATACCTTAAATCAGCAACTATGGATATTGATATTGATTGTCATTTTCTTAAGTCAAATTTTGAATGCATTTCTTATACCTGTAATGTAGTATTTGTATACTGTGTTGTTGCTACTTACACAGAAGTTGAGGACATGTGGAGGACGTGTGCTTTTTCCACCACTGATTATTTCTCTTTCTCGTGACACTTGTCAGAGATAAAACAGCGCCCAAGACAATGAAGGGGTTCAAGGATACAAGACTGCAAACCGCCAGCGTCTCCCTGTGCGTGTGATGTTTAGAAGCTCTAATAGACGAGTGTCCTCCTGAGGGAAGTCAACATAAATGTACCTTCGAGAGGACCAGTCGGTGCGCGCAGGAGGCACACGGTGCGTCGGAGGAGAGACAGTGTGTGGGCGGGTTGAGAAGTGCTGCATCTCGGCACATGCAGAGCGACGACACCAACATCTGCTCCATCTGTTGTCCCTGCCACTGCAGCGCAGACACTACAGCGACAAGGAGAGAGGGCCGAGACACAACATGTACTGGGTGAAACAGGTTGAGGAGTCTGCTCACAGAGCAGCTGATGGAGATTAAATAACTGATCAGTGCAGTCAAAACAATATATCGATGAGGCACTGTTACATCACTATAGGATGTGGTCAGTACACAGTGACGCGTTGAGTCTCCTGTTTACCTTCAGGCCTTTGTGGTTTCAGTTTTCAGCCCCCGTTTGGTTGAGATTAGGGGACAACACCTGTGCTGAGGTTTCGCAGAAAGTATATTGTGGCATAAAATCTTAAAGGTCCCCCATGAATTTTTGAAGTCCTGACCCATTTACAACTGCTTCCCCTTTTCCATGCACTTTGCAGTTAGGTGTCAGAAATCTCCTCTACTTACTCTGTGCAAAGCATTTTAAGATAAGATGTTATACATCCTGCCCCTGACAAACCGTGTGGTGGCTTCATCATTAGATATCATTAGATATATGTGAAACCTCTCAGTCGGTGTGGAGTGTGCTCTGATTATAGCGCCTCGCTTTTGAATCTGAAGGAAATGCAGGTCACATATTTGTTCACCTGCAGTCTGAACCACTATTTGCAGCCATAAGTGTTAAAGCTTCATAGAGAAAAACAAAAGGGAGAGAGGTAAGATCAAACACCAGTTTGTCAAGACTAGCTGGAACTGGGTCTCCGGGTGAAAAAGAGGGAAAATGTTCCCTGAGCAATGAGCAGTGAGGTGATGGATCAATTCATTCTTCACACATTAGGGCATGAAGGAATTTTGGCCCACTCATCTTTGCAGAATTGTTGTAATTCAGCCACATTGGAGGGTTTAGGTCTGCCATAATGTTTTTCAATAATGATTAATAAGTCTTTAATCTACTTTTGATCAATTGCGTCAGAAAATAATGAGAAAAAGTAATAACAAGTTCCTGAATGGCGAGATCACATCTTTTTTCCGAGCAACAGTACAAACCCAAAGATATCAAATTGACAATGATATGAAACAAATACATTTTTAAACATTTATTAAGCAGCTGTTAATTTCAAGGGGAAGTTTCTTGAAAAATTGCTCCATGTAAATTCATGTATCTTCACTGGAAACCATTTTGCTTGTTCAGTTGCTGGATACAAAATTAATGAATCAGAATGACTTAATAAGAAGTTTCTTTCCAATTCTTATAATTAGTGGAAAAATTATATTCACAAAAAAAATCTATACACAAGATTAAATATATCTGTTAATCTTCAACAAATCGTGTGAAATTATGGAATCAGTTTGAAAAAGCATTACAGTTACAAGTGGAGCCTTTGGGTTTGAATTAAAATATCAAAATAACAAATAATTGTTTCATAAAACATTTAATGCCAGGGGAAATAAATACATCCTCATTTAGACATGAGGCCCTGTTCTTCTGACGGAGAACTTTTACAAAGAGATTTGTCATTTTTACAACTTCAAGACTCAAGGACACAACAGGACTTTACAAATGTTAGTTAAATAGTTCAAAGAAGCAGCAACAATCTGAAACTCTTACAAAACAAAAGCATGTTACAAGATGAGAATGAAACAAATCACCAACCGCCGCTGCGGTCGATGCTCCTAGGCCTTAGTGATGTAGCCCTCTTTTATTAGGAAATCGTAGATTTTGCGCGTTTTGTTGACGTCGATCTTGATTAGTGCTCGGGCCTGTGCCAGGCGCAGCCCACCCTGCCGTCTGCACTCGTTTAGTAATGCCTGCTTGTACTCCAGGTAGGCTCCCGGCACCAGCCGCACCACTTGGCATAACTACACATAAAAAGAAACAGAAAAACTGGCATGAAAACATAACCAATGTCTTATTTAAGGCTATGCTTCACTTCAAACAAACAGCTTGTCCAAACAGCTTGTGTTGTAGAATATGAGGAAGGACGCATCACGAAATCATGCAAATTTCAACTACCAAAATTGGCCAGATGTTTGAGGGTGTCACAATCTTTCTTTTTCTCATTTATTCATATTATCTTCCATCACATAGTATGTTCAGATAACTGCAACACAATGGATGCCTTTGCGAGAGAGACTGTCCTGTGTTCTCACAAGTTTACCATTATAAGTTATATGCAAGTTTCATTGTCGGCAAACACACGGTGGATCGGATTTACTATGAAAACAATTTATATTGTATATTATATAATATACTCAAACTAATATGACTAACTGCTGTCGAAGTCATGCTACCAGCACAATGTTGGCCTGTCGCTCAATCCGACACTTTGGTCCAGAGTGAAATATGTATAAGGACTGTTTGATAAATATTGTACAGACATGAACAATCTCCGAATCCTAATGACTTTGGTGGGCCCCTGACATTCCCATCAGCCTTGACTGTAGTTTGTGTTTGGTGCTGATAAGCAAATGTAAGCATGCTTCAGTGCTATACTAATGTGAACACAATGAAAGATGGACGACATGTCGGCTCAACAAAAACATCTTGCTTGCCCCCTGGTGGCTGGATGCAGTATAGCCAAATTATATATGTATTTTCCCCCCAAAGATGACTGATCACTTCTACTCAGATTCCAAATTATATCACCAGGATATTTGGACTGTTAGCGTTGTGTGAGCATGTTAGCGTGCTAATGTTAGGACAATGTTTAAACCCCCCAGTGTGCTAGCATGGCTTAGTCTTGTTAGATATCTGATACAGTGCAGCTCTGTAGAGATTTTCGTGGCGCATTCACTCTGTCTGCTATAGATTACGTGGAATCACACTTTTTTTTCCATTTGCAAATGAGAAACTTGCACAAAAGCCCCAGTAAACCTGGCTTGGACAGTGATCAGAGGGGGTTTGAGATGTAGCCAGCAGCATGCTATGAGGTGTGGCCATTCGGAACAGATAATCAAACTTCTTTCTTTATGTCTGACAGTCTTGTTCATTTGAATTTGACAGAGTCTGAGTTTTCCGTTGAGACCCTTTCTGCTCAGATTAAAAGAAGTCGTACCTCTTTCTCCCGCTCGTTGAGCTTCTCTGTCCCGGGCAGTCCCGTTAGGTTCAGAGGGGGGGCGCTCCGCCTACCTGTTGCTGTGGGGCAGAAATTCAACAACAGTCAAACAGACATGCAGCACGCCAGTGTTGGCGCTCACTTCACATAACATAATACCAGCCTGACAACCCAGCGGTTAATTCCCTTACTTGGAAGAGACGGGGAACAAATATTTACAGTGTGCGTGTAAGCAGATGCAGTGTGGGAGTGAGCATCCTATTTATACTCTGAAGGTGAAGGAAAGGCAGCTAATTTGAAAGGAAAAACAGCGTGATAAATATGCATGCAGGGGCCCTTTTTTCCAAGTGTATACATGGCGGGGGTCCTGCATTAATGTGACTGTGTCTGGAGCCCCATCAAACCCTCAGAGAGGAGGGAGTACAGAGGGAGAGGTGGAGAGAAGCTTCCTACCCGACACCGTGATCGTTGTGACAGCTGGAGTGATGCCGGCGTCTCTGTAATCAGAAAGAAGAGAGTCAGCATCTCTGCTACATCGTTTATATACACATACACATATCCCACTTACACACAGCATCTCTGGGCTTTGTTCACTGTCCTCACTCCAGGATCTTCATGCAAAAAAAGATGATTAATTGCATTTCAATATTTTTTTTAAGGTAGAATAATTAGAAGAGCTTTGGACAACACCCATCGACGGACAACACAAGAGCAGTGGCACATTAAAGAGAATAAAAACACTGCAGAGATGGAGGTGGGATGCACGGTGATACAAACGTCTGCTCTACTCATCTCAGCGCGCCCGGTGCCGAGTGTGGTGACAAAGGTCAGCGTCCTGGGGAGCACGACTTTGCCAGCTCGTCTATTACACACAAGCAACAAGCAGGAAGTTTCGGAGTCTCACATTGCAGCCTGTTTGCTGAGCCACTGCTGGCAGGCTCTGCCATCCTGGATGTACTGAAGGACGTCACACAACATGGTCCTCTTCCTACGCTCGTCCTCACGCATTCGCTTCGCGCGCTCATACACCTTGGCGCCTGAGAGTTGTCACACAGGGAGGTAAACCGAGATTAGGAAGGATTGTAAATGTAACCACGTGTACGTTGTTTCAAATAAGGGCTGCAATTTTTTTTTCTTTCATCTGAAAACTGTAAAAAAAAATATCTGTTATATGTCCCAGAACCCAAAATGATCCTCAAATATCTTATTTTGTCTGACCAATCAGTCACGTGTGTCAAAGGAAAATATCAAATCCTCACATTTCAGAAACAGAAACCAATACAGTTTAGACAGTTTTGCTTGCAAAAAAAATTACAAAAACAAGTATTTAAATTATCAATCTATTTGACAATTATTTTTCTGATGATCGGCTGATTTATTCATCTTGAATCCAGCTCAGTGAGTAGTGGCTAAAAGTTAAAGTGTTGATGGGCAGTTTTCAGCTGAGACAACCTTGTTTTAATGAATCAGTGTCGAGAATATTCAAGTCTTTCATTAATTCTGCCAGCAATTATCTGATATTATTCCAAAAGCAGCTGATATAGCAACTCAATAAAATATTCAGTTGAGTTTTCCTTTGTGTGCAACGCATCAACAAACTACAAAAAGTCTGAATACAAATGCGTTTCCCATGCGACTGTAGAAATGATGTTTTGTTGAACAGATGAGTGAAAAGGTCGAACTAAACTTACTGCAGAAGGACTTGATCCCTGCTTTCCTATACTCCTGCAGCCTGTGGATCTCCCGCCTCAGCTCAAACTCCACTGGAAAGGAAAGATGAGTTGAGACGAGAAGAGATGAGACGATACGAGGGCAGTTAAAGGCAAATCTGTGCAGACTGTTTGGGAGGGGAGAGAGACAGCTACCTCAACTCTTTCTGGCACAAACTCCCCCGTCTCCTCACTTTATGAATAAAACATTCTGCCCCGCTCAGACAGTTTCCAGCCATCAACTTGTGTTCATACATACACATACAAGAGTCAGAAGGTTTAGAAGAATAAACCCACATTTTGGGAAATATGCTCATTCATTCTCTTGAAAAGATTGATGAGAAGACTCCCTCTCATATCGGTCCGTTTCATATCAACTTAGCTTAGCATAAAGACTGGAAAAGAGGGGAAACCTTGAAAAGAACGTCGTCACTTCAGTAGAGTTTGAGAAACTTTGAGAATTGATGTCAAAGAGCACTGAAGCTGTGCTGGAGGCTTATAGTGGAACGTCATCATCCAAAGACACGTATTCATGTTGGTTTTTATTTCCATTTATCACTTATCTGTGTAAAAATCTGACACCACCTTTCCACAAATACTGAAACTATCACCCTTTGATGCCGTGGCCGAGGCAGTCTGGCAAGAACTGGTAGAATTCATTCTGCGTTTGTGTGTGTTGCACATTCTCAGAGCCTGTCCATGTAAAACAAATAAAAAACAAACCTGCCATGTGTATTCAAATGTGTAGCCAAATACTAACGTGCGTGACTTTCGATGAATTTGTCATGTTCAATCGGTCCAGCCACCCTGGCGAATCGTCTCATCACGTCGTACAGCTCCTGCAACTCCTTTGGGTAACATCGCTCCAGCACTGAGAGAGAGAGAGAGGAGATAAGTGAGTAGGCAGCAGATACAAACAAATATAACACAGCAGTTTGTGATATTTAGAGCATGCCAGGAGAAGTGTTGTAATTTGGTTTATTTTTGTTTGCCTGTTTTCAGCCTTTAACATGTAGCTGAATCAACACTGGGTTACAGGCATTTTAAATGTTGCATGTGTCTCTTATCACTGGATTTATGATCTCTTGTCAATGACGTCTGTGGAGCATTTGTATCTGTGACTTACCAAATATAATGTGTTGATCTGTACATTTTATCCAAAACACTGAACTCTAAAAACTCCTGTTAGCTGTTCACATAGTACATTTAACATATCCAGCAGAACCTAAACAACGTCAGAAGGAATTGTGGATCATTTCCCCCCCTCAACCTGACTGCGTCAGCTCAGACATATTGTTAGGATGTCTGGTGTTAATGGCCCCCATGGCGTTCTCTTGAGTTCTCTTTTGTCTACAGGGGCAGCCTCATTTCTTGAGGGTCACTCTTACAGGATTAACGTCTGGTCTCTGAGTGGACCACTCCAAACTACTAAACCCAAACTCAAGTTACCTTTCATTAACATAATTAACCTCAGGGTTCACATACTTTTTCCAACCTACACTGTGAATGAATGATGTATTCAAAATGGACAGGACAAAAACATTGATTTGTGTTATTAGTTAAAACCGACAATGAGATTGTTCATTACTGTATTTTAGACGAAGATATTAGCATATTTGAGGAATTAAGATGATTCCAAAGAGTTCATTTAATATTTAAAATGCCACTCTGTAAACGAAAAAGTCAAAGAACTAAAATAGGTTCAGAGATTCAGGATTAGGAAGTGTTAATCAGAGCTGTAAATGTAGTTTTTTTCTCTCTCTCCATTCTTCTGATTCAGAGCCTGGTTGAAAAGCTCCACTGGCGTGTGTTCACAAGCGTTTAACTCGCTCTACTAGCATGCACACTCTGAAGAGCTTGTGTTCGGCTCAAAGCATCGTCCTTGCTGCTGAGAAACGGATAAGTTGCAAAGACGGAGAGTGTGTTGCCCGTGAGTATGTGTGTCCGTCATAGACTACCTTCACATACAGATTTGTGCATGAAGGTAGTGCGTGGGTAAGGTAAGGCTAAAGGTTGGAGTTGGGCAAGTCTCCATGAAATCAATCCAAGTCTATGTAATGTTCCCAAAAGTGACGTATCATAACATGTGTATGCTTGTGTGCGTGTGTGAATGTGTGTGTGTGTGTGTGAGATGAAGTTCTTTCATCAGACCCCTGTATGCAAGTGTTAATAATGAGCAGCAGCCATTTCAGGCTGACCTTCACCCCTAATCCCCGTAACAAAGCAGTGGACACACTAACACAAACACATCAGTGTTGTCCTGGTCTCTAAGGAGAGATCCACACCGTTGTGTGGTCTCATACCAACACCAAACACTGACTGCAAACAAAAGTCAATAGCAAGACGACTCAGACTTGAGCCAGATCAGGTGACGTAGATAAGCCCTCACAGATCTTCACACTGCCGCCCTAAAAACAACAACACTGGTCAACTTGCCTCCGGCAAGTTACTGACACTACGTACGGTGAGCCTCCCAGGCTCAGATAATGCTTCCATTATCGGAAGTGACACACACACACACACACACACACACACACACACACACACACACACACACACACACACACACACACACACACACACACACACACACACACACACACACACACACACACACACACACACACACACACACACACACACACACACGAGAGACACAATCTTTGACAGTCTCCATGACAACCAGTCTGCAGCTCTACAGCTCCGAGTTCCCTTTTGTCTTGAAAGACTAGAGAGATAAGAGAAAGGAGGGGGAAAAAGAGAGTACGGCCTACTGGAGGATACATAAATAAAAGATGAGCGGAGAACTCTTCAACTCTCAGACCGCAGACAGCTTCCACAGAGCATCGGGCAGATATAACGATGGGCTGGGTGGTCGAGTGATGCTTAAACGAAAGAGGGTTTAATTGGACAAATCGGTTTGTAGCAGCCTTCTCTCCATCAGGCTGACCACTAAAGCAAACTAAGAATATCACATTACCAAGCTCACCAAAATTCAACCTGTGACAGGTGGATCAATAAATGAAGCCCCCCCCTCAGAATTAAAGTCATTACGGCAGGAACACGGGGGATCTATTCTCAGTGAAGCAATTAATCTGTGGCACACATCCCTTATAGACTATTCGCAGCGCTGACTGTAAACACGAGCTTGGTCAGCAGCTACGAGGGGCCACGGAGGTTAACGGGGGTCATCTCATCTGATGTGGTTTGCGTGCGTCCATAGAAACCCTCCGCAGCCATTTGGCTGGTAGGTATCAGATGCCTCTGTGAGTTGCTATGAATACTGTCGCAGCCTGTGTGTGTGTGTGTGTCAGAGGAGGACTTACTCTGGAATTTCCGAAGGTTGATCAGGCCATGGTCTCGGATAATCCTGAAAGAAATGCAGATTTAGATTAACATGCAAAATGATATCCTGATTACTGTGACGCTGCAAGATGAAACCTTGTATTATTCATCTGCAATTATCTTGGCGGTGACAGTCTATAAAGTCATTATGACACATGAACACCCAATACACAAACCTAAACTGAGCAAAAACTGATCCAGTCTGATACAACGGCCCTGCAATGAGTCCTCCCTTAAAGAAGGTCACTAATCACTTTGTGTTGAAACCGTTTTAGGTGTTGATTCAACTTTATGATCCTGACAGACAGTTTTTTGGTTTGCGATGCAGCTGAAATTTATTTTGATATACTGTCAGGCTTTTCTTTTCATTTGTCCGCCTTATCCGCACCAGTGAGGCTACATAACCAAAAGACCCCTCCAAAATAAGCATGACACTGAATTAATTTCAACAAAAACAGAACATTGCAAACTTCATGAAGGTAGGAGTTATTTCAAGAATGAATGTACATATGTCTAATTCCCAACTAGTTAAGACTGAAGTCAAATTTCTTCAGTAACCAACGGCCTGCTTTCAGGGGTTCAGGATCAGGGTCGGTGTCACAAACCTGGAAGCCTCGTAGACAAGGAACAAGTTAACAGGGATAAAATAGGGAGCAGGGAAAGACAAACTAGAGCAGATGTCAGCCCAGCCTGACATGCCATTCCACCATTCTCTAGGAGTGGGGACTCGTTACAGTTGATTTAGTGATGGATGCATTACAGCAGGGATTGACAGTGTGTGTGTGTGTGTGTGTGTGTGTGTGTGTGTGTGTGTGTGTGTGTGTGTGTGTGTGCAAGAATGACAGTGAACACACTGGAGGTGGAGAAGATCTCTACAGGGCTGACTGACCAACACCTTCAACACCTTTACCAAAAAAAGAAATTAACAGGATAACGGCAGTTGGAACCAAAACTTTTATTATTATCAATTAACTGGACAATTATTTTAGTCCATCAATTGTTTATCAATCATTTGATGTCTATGAAAAGGAAAATCAGAAAACCCTGATATATGCTTAATCTAAATTACTAATTGACGAATTGAAGTTGTTACTGAGTGTGTGCCATCACATATGAGAAGCTGAACTATAAAACATTTGGCATTTATGTTTGAAAAATTTGTAGGTTCCAATGTTTCAACTCTAAAATCAGATGTACATTTGAAGAAAAAAACATCCTACAAAGTCACTAAAGATATATTTTGAAACTTGAAAGTGGGTTATAATTTAAAATATTGTATTCAGACAAAGTGTGCAACATACATTTCACATTGGGTGTCATGATCGTTTAATCGAGTCTCCTGCAGTAGAGACGCTCTCTCTGCCAGTCTGAAACTGGGCAAAATGTCAAACAGTTTGGCGTGTACAGCGTTCACCGGGAGAAGCACACATTTTTCTCCCATTTCCAAAAATATTCAAGGTTTGATTAGAGGTTCATGCAGCTTGTAAGTGGCACCTGAGTAACTCCCTGTGGCTCCTAATGAGAGCCTAAAAATAAAAGGCTTGAATATGCAACTACAGTCACGCTGCTGCCTCAGTAACAATCCAAGTCTCCCAGGACTCGTGTCATTAAAACGCTTTTAACCAATAAAATGATATATATTATATTATATTATATATATATATTAGCATTATTATAATTCATAGAGTCTGGAATTTAAAATAGTTTGCCTTGTAAGTTCTAATCAGGCATGAAATGCATTTATTCAACCTAAAAAAGTAGTATCTATGGGAAATGAAGATCCAAAAGGTATTTAATAAAAGCATAAGCGCCATCTACTGACAGACTAGGGTCATTACATGATGCTGAATAAATAAATACTGCACACAATACTGTAATTTGGTGAATTTTAAAAAGCACTTACTTTTTCCTCCGCTGTCTCTCCTTTAATCTTGAATGATATATATCAACAACTGCAAGCTTCAGTGCTGAAACAGACAACACACATGCCACAATAAGGAAGTAAATGATTAGTAGTTCACCACAAAATCTTCTATTTGTCGATAAAAAACAATATTGCATAAGACCAATACGATTTTACCCACCCCGAAGGATGTCTGAGTCATCATCAACAAAGTCGATGTCTTTCAAATCCCATTCAGCATAGTTGTCAAACTCCTGGCAGGAGAGTGAAAAATGATTTTCAATAATCTGCCGCTTTGATCTAGGTTCAGATGCAGCCGATCAATTATCGCAGATGTGTGGCCATATTCGAAAAGCAACATGCGAGTGGAAGCAACAACAATAATAATAATAATACATTTCATTTATGGAGCACTTTTCATCGCTAAAAGCAATCTAAAAGTGCTACAAAGTAGAAACAAGATAAAAGAAAGTTTAAAAAGACAAAACATCAGTGGAAGAAAAAGCACAAAAATTTGAGGGGAATGCTTGTTTAAAAAGAACCGTTTTCAGGCCCTTCTTAATGGGATGAATCATTCACCATGAGACAACAAAAATTGCATGAGTCACTGTTTCAATAACATTTAATAAGGAGCCACCTTGTGGCAGTTTCATTGATGTATTAATTCATGTTGACAGGCCACGTTAGCACACGACTTTCATATCCCCTCACCTCCATGAAGTCCGCCCTGGCAGGCATGTATCCGGCCATGTCTCGAGACAGCACAGAGTCAAAGGTGGGCCGAGGAGGATCATCAGTGGCTGTAATGTCAGAAATTTGCAGACTAAAATATGATCATACGACATATCTTCTTTGTATTGCGCCTGAAAAATGTCTTACAAGAGAAATGTAGAGAGTCTGTGTTGACCTTCCCAACTGCTACGAGACCAGGACAGAGAAATGCTTGTCGAGAAATCGCACATTGTGGCAGATGGAGACCTGAAGCCAGATGGGAACTGAGACAAGTTCCTCACTCACCAACTGCTTCTGTCCAACTGTCCACAGGACTTGAAGTGACATTACACTTCAGACTGTTTTATGTAAATCTCACATCTTACAGCTCTTGAGGACCACAGTAAATATTGCTAACATTTTGTCTGTTTCTGAACTTCCATAGATATGTGAGCACACCATAACGATTTTTTTCCTGTAAGGTGCTGAAGAATAAGAAATGGAGTAAGATATCGTGGGTACTGACGTTTGAAAGGAATAGCTCCCTCTGCAAAGCGAGAGTCTTTTGTTTTCCGCAGGCTGAGCAAGGTGGAGGAGAAGAGCGGGTTATTGATGAAATTCTTCATGTAGTGGCTCTCGCATTCCTCTTTGGTTTTCGTGCGCATCTGATATGCGACGTCCTGCCTGAAGAAAAGAAATTACACAAATAGATATTTAATGTACTTATGCTGAGGTTAATGAATACATTCATCAGGTTTGAGCTATTGTAAACTATTAAATAATACTGCATATTGGTTTGTCTCATCCTTGAAAATATAGGCTCACCAATATTAATATATGGAGTTTAGAATACGAACATGATGATGTTAACAGTTTCAGCCCATGTTCATTGTCTTTTTACAACTTCCTTAAATTTGCAGTTTTTTAACAGTGACCAAGAATTGTACTGATCACATGTTAGTTAGAAAGTAGAGACTTGTCACCACTCTCTGGTGAAAAAACTGCTGATTTGAATTCCTCAGGGAGGCATCTGTCCCAAATTCAGTCTGTAGTATGACAATAAGTCCAAACACACAGCCACAGTCATAAAGAACTGTTTTATATGTACAATAAGAACAGATAAATTGTCCTCCACAGACCCCCACACTCAACATCATCGTGCCAGTCTGAGATTGCATGTAAAAAAAACAAGGCAGCTGCCGATGAGTGAGCTTTTGACTAAATGTGCCTGATATTTTCAAATTTCTCACCCAAAAACAGGAACACTGGTTCACAGACATTATGGAATCATCATCACAGACATCTCCTCTCTGCTCTAGTCTGTTGACATTTTCGCGTCGCTCAACAGACGTCATATGATTCGTTGCTCTCACTGGGTGTAGGTCTATCCAATTGCGCCCTGAGGCATTTTGGTCTGGGTGCGTTGGTAACGCCTTTTGGAAATTGAAAATGAACCGAGAGGTCCCAGACTAGCTACGCCAGACTAGTGGATTGGTGCACTACAAAAAAATTGAAATATAATTGAATTTAATTGAAAACCTCAGAGGACTAGTGCTGCTTTAAAAGACAAAGGGTGGTGACATCAAATATTTATTTGATTTAGTTTAGGTAATGAAACTCCTTAGTTTGGAACAAAAAGAATGTGGTGTCAGAAGCACACTTTGGTGTGTTTTCTTTTTGAAACATGACAGAGAATTTTGTTTTGTTCTTATCTTTGATAGAAAGAAAAGAAGGGATATCCTTTTCCAGTCAGGAAAAACATGAGAACTGTGGAGTAATGGTGGTGTGGTGTGACTTTAAGAAACTTCTGTTCAACGGTAAAAACGAATGGACAAACCACTAACCAGTTCCCAAAACCACAGTCCATGACTGCCTCCAACAGAGCCATCTCTTCCTGTGCAGTCCATCCAGGCTCAAGTACGGGGAAGTCTGATGTCTGCACGAGGAGGTGAAACGTTACGATAAATGTTGAAAGTGCGTGTGTGTGTGTGGAAAGAGATTCATGACAGGCAAGTAGTTTTTGTTGTACTCACCATTATTTCATATTTGTGATCACTCTCGTGCTTCTTGTATTCAAATCCTCGTGTGAAACACTGAAATGAAAACAGTCGTTGCCTTTCATTCAAACCCATCGGTCTGGGAATAGAGACGCGCTCTGATGACATCAGTGTATCTGTGACCTACTGACCTGGAGGCAGAGTAAAAAAGGCGAGGGGCCACATTCTGCACACTTGATGTACGGTTCAGTGAGAGGAGATGAACAACCTCTACACGGAGGTTTATCAAATGGATCATCTGAAAAAGACATGTTGGTTCAAATTCATCAATCCACAGTCAAGACAACAGAACACCCTCACGTTGCACTGATCTTTGATCCCAACGAGAATGACAAACAAAAACGTAAACACAGCTAGCTGAGCTAAAGTAGCTTCAGCTATCTAAGGTTTAGCGGTTATATCCCACGTTGCTAAGCATGGACGTTATTTATACATATACCAACACACATATATATATATACAACATCATATCTTTAAATACAGCTTAACGGGTTCTTACTACTAATAACACACTACATCGCTACGTGCTAACGTCAATGTTAGCAAAGCTAGTGTAGCCATATTAGGGGCTAATGTGGCTAAACACAGATGCACTGAGAAAAGATTGTGGTGTTTACTGTGGAGCTGCATTTATCTGTGTGATACCGTAAATACTCACTTCCAAAAGATGCGAGTCGGTCCATGTGTTTCTGTTACTGTTGCTGTTTCGGCAAAGATAAACCTAGATGGATCGGGAGCTTTGGATCAATCTATTATTCCAAGCTCGCAAACAATGCCTGATAACAAAGGCAAAGCTAGTTGAGTCCAGATCAATCGCTCGATCGATCGATCGGCGTCTCCGCGTCTCTCCATCTCGCCATCTATTTTTCACCATTTTTAAGTTTTATTACATGATTTATTTATGAGCTCGGCAGAAGGTTCGTGTTTGTGCTGCACGTGTTAGACTGTCACTGAATTATAAAAAGTAAAACGGCTCATAATTAGTGGTTAACAAATTGTGCATTTACACAGTGATGGAAAGTAATCGAGTACATTTCGACTTAAATAAAACTTTTAGTTTGCTTCTACTATTTTTTAACCTCGGTAAACTCCTGCATTTACTTACTCACTTAGAGTAAAATAAAGTCACTCTTCTCAGTGACACACGACACTTTGGTGGTAGGTGACGTCACAGTGAGAATAACAGAATCCTGTGTATTAACGTAATTCACTGTAGCATTTCTGTAGTAAATACATCAAAGTGTTACCAATATGAGTTTGATTCTGTCAGGACAGAAAAAAACACGATGTTGTGTTTAGGGAATAGAAGAGTTGCCTCGGTCCAAGCGTGAAGCTCCCTTATTAATATAGGATGTAATTATAATAGCTCTTATACCAGAAAACAAATGCTTTTGAGTTTTGTTTTTTAAATTCTCCGCCACATTTTGGAAAACAAATGCTTTGAGATGGAAAGTGACGGTGGTAATTTCCTATTGTTACGACCAGCAGGGTCATAACACTATTCTACCACATGGTGACGATCTTGCACCATTTCCTTGATTAAAAACAATAAACGCCTTGCAAGTCTTTCTTTGTCTTTTTTCTCAGCACACACCACCACCTGAGCCTTGTTCTGGCCAGTATATGTATGAGGCTGAATAATGGAAAGATATAGGACTGCATAACAGTACTACTCTGTAGGTGTATTTCCCTCCATAAAATCCACCCCCCAAAACTGAGAGACGTCCAGCAGCGGTGCTTTCCCTGAAAACAGCTTAAAAACAGCTCATTCTGATGCAATAAATATCTATGACTCCTGATATTTTCCAGTGTTCACGTCCAGCTTTGGCCCCTAATTCGAATACAACTCTCAGGCTAGTCAAGGATGCCCTTTGATTGCACACCAGAGGACCTGGCAAAACAAATATCTGAAAACCTTGATACTACAACTCTGTATGTCTCAAACACACTTCATGTAATGTTATTTTGCTTTTTTTTTGTATAGATGGGACATTAGAAGCTGGAATGACAAGTGCTGGAATCGGGGTAATATTAAAAGCCCCTCCCTTTACCCGAGGTGCCACTTGTGACATTAGGGGAAATGTCGAAATAATTATAATGGCCGCTTATAGAAAATATTTACAGTGCAAGAGCTGTAGATACATAAATGGGGCAATAGTGTAGCCACCAAACTGCACATGGGATTAAAACTGAATGTTTTCCTTGCCTCTCATTACCCAAAGGCCATCTCTGTGAGGACAATCCACAGTGACAAGTGCTCTCAGTTGTGGCGTACGGGACCCAGGGTGAGCCTCAGACCTCTGGGGAGAGAATCAGTCAGCATGAGAGCCCCGAGCTACGCAGACCCATGAGTAACGACAAAGAGGCCTCCTGACAGACTGTACACAATAAAGGGTCAGTTGTACTTTCCCTCTCAGTGGGATTTCCAGTTTACAGCCAGAACACAGTTTGTTTTACAACCCAGTGAGAGCATTATGATTTATTTATCTTTGAAAAGAGGAACTTCTCCTGTTTGACAGTTTGCAATATAAATGGTGTCTGGGTGAAGTGACCGGTTAAATCAAGTTTTACACCGAGACTCACATCAACTGCATTAATAGTGAGAACTCTGGTTCCTGAGGGATGTTAACTATATGGAAAAGTATATGGACAGTCAAACACATCCATATATGAGTGTTGAGCATTTGCAAAACATTGAATTTAATATTTTTCCATGACAGCCTCCAACTTTCTGGGAAGTCCTTCCACAATATGTAGGAACCTGCACGGACTTGCTTTGCTCCTCATGATGAGTGCTGCAACAAACTATTGTTATGTTTGTTAGTTATTGATCTGGTTATTATTACACAGAAGTTTGTAGAGAGGGCAGTCCACATAATGTACAGTATTGTGACTTTCACAGATGATAATAAATAGATTTGGAAAACGGCGTTCTGGTGTGCTAGACTGCCCTAAATCCAAAATGCATAATATATAACGTATATGACCCTGGTTTGGGTCTATCTATCTGTCACAGCCTCTTCTCTGTAAAAAAGTAAAAATATCCCAAAATAATTTGAAAACAATCGCTGGGAAACGGGTGCTTCTATATGACTTTAATAAGACATAATTCACAACATAAACATAATTCTGTCTGCAAGCCAAATATCAAATGCCAGGGTCAGCATATGTAGGAGCCTCCTGTATAAGATCACGCCTTGGCAGTGAATGCATGCCGAATCAGTTTTCCACACGGAGACGAACAAAGAAAGCAATGTCAAGCGTACAGAATGACATGTGTGCTCGCCCTGCCCCTGCTGCAGCATCAGAGCCTGTGGGCAGACAACCTGCTGTCTCTCCATCCACATGCCACCCCCACCTATCCTCGGTGCCCCCCTCTCTCTTTCTCTCCATTGGCTGTGCCTTCACACCCAGAGTAAAAGCCCTGAACCTGCAGCCTGCAGGCCTCACACTGCCTTAAGACTGAGAGCCATGGGGTTTCTCTGTTATAGACGTGTGCCAGATTATACATCGGCCAAACTAATGCACACCCCCACCCCCATTACATCTTTAACAACTCCCCCAGTCTCAGCCCACGCCTTCTCCTCTGTCCAAAACACCTCCCAGCTGCTGTGATTTGAATATGAGGGCCCTGCTGAAAAAAGAGGGCATCTGGCACACGCCTTAGAGGCTAAGAAAAAAAAGAAGAGTTAAATCGCTCCTGTCATGGAAATGTTCTGAAACAGGATTAAGCCTCTTAAGAGGTAAAATGGACCCTTAAATTAGCCTGGACAAAAGACAGCACAAGGAGACACCTGGGAAACATCAATATCTGAACTACAATCAGAGAATGGTTGCTTGGAGTGGACACACACACACTGAGAGCTTTGCCCTACAAAGTGGATTCATGAGTGAACAACAGCACAGGAAATTATTGTATTTAGATAGAAACTAAGGACACATTAGCATTGTCCATTGTGTAATTACTCCCTAAAGAAGGATTTCAACTGAGATTTATAGAGCTACCTGCCCCCATCAGGCCACTACAGCTAATTTACATACAGTTGCTCAGTGTTTGCAGATAAGAAGGTCCAGTTTTCTCTCTTCCTGCGAATGAACTGAATCAATTTACTACAGATTGTGAGCAACACCTCTTATATTATCTATGCAGATATGAAATTTCACCTTTTGTAGCGTAAAATTACACACCGCTACTGTGCATACAATGAGATAAGCAGCAGACGGTTTCAGGTTAAAACAAAATGAATTAAATATAACCAGCTATAGTAGTATGTAAAATATCCACCTGTATACACAGTAAATATGTGACCACAGAGAAGTTTACATACAACAAGCGACCTCAGTGTTCATAGTTTCATAGTGACCCAGGACAGAACTGTGTCTTTAAACAGAGTGTGTTGATGAAACTCTAGATAAGAATCAGGTTTTTGTCACTGTGTGAGTAGCTGTTCAACCTCATTTAACACTGTTGATTCATACGCCAGCCCAGGCTCTGAAGTGCAAAAGAAATTATGATGATTCTGACTCAAAGCACTGCTGATAAATTAATACAAACAGATGACTCCCATCGCGATTGTGTCATGAGTTTACTTTTCGCTGAGTGAGAGGTTACCCTGTGAGATCCTCGGTCGTCCTCTCCCCACGGCCAAGGTAACGCCAAGGAATCAGCACAGGGAGAGTTCAGGGAGGTCAACAAGTGGGTGTGGAATGCAAGTGTTTCCCACGCGGAGTACCTCGACACACAAGCCCCGAGAAAACATGTGTCAGGCCTCAGCACAGCAAACTGGAATTCATTGAGGTCTGCAGGGTTTAAACCAAAGGGACCACAGTGTCTGAGGAGCCATCGGGTTAATTCGAGAGGACAACAGTGAGACTCAGATCCTCAGGTGAAAATATAACACCGACAGTGCGACTCTTTTACAGTCCACATTCTTTTATTTCAATTTACCCAAACCTGAAGCAACAAGTCCTTCAACCTGAACAACCGTTTGAGGCTTGCAGAAAGATCACAATTTGGATTACAATAAGTACTTCATTAAGGTTAGAGGACATTTGTTGCCACAGTTACAAAATACACGGTTATGGTTTCAGAATAATTGTGGTCATGGTTAATAGAAACAAACAATGACTATCAGTTTCCCAGGGGAAACAAAAATTGTCAAGTAAAAAATCAAAAACAATTACATGAAATTAAATTGAAGGCGGGCAACAAAGCATTCAAAATCCCACTGAAGCTAAAATAAAGAAACTTATTTATTTATTTATTTTTTATTTTTTTATTTTAATAATGACCTAATAACAGACCTTATTCAAACATCGCAGTAACAAAGTTCTTTACAATAAGTAAGACAGCAGATAGAATAAATAGTTGAAATGAACTATTCTAATTTATTGCACATAAAATGCAGGAAATGCTTTAAGTTGTAAAAAGGTGACACTGACTCACACAGCCACATTTCCTCTGGCAGGTTGTTTCAGCGCTTCGGGGCCTTGAGTGCAAATGAACCGACCCCTTTAGTATAATCTGCTAAATGTGACTGAATCATTATCATATGTGATATTATATAAACGATTACTGATCCTATCTAAGTTCAGAGCGGGGAACCACTCTCTCTAATGTTAAGTAACCAATGACAATGCTTTGCATATTACTGACCTGGCTGACTGACATGTACTGGTGCGTTACAGTAGATGAGATATCTGGTTGTTAAACTGACATGGTGATGCAGCAGTGGATGTGATGCGTAGCGACGAGAGTGTCGATGCTGACTGCGTGAAACCCTTTTTCATCCTAAGCCATTATGTTCCCATCTCTTATCAACACAAAGAGACAAACCTTTTTTTTTATAATGGGAGCCAAACCAAAAAAGTAGGGAACCATGTGTCTCATATTTTAGTTCAGTTACAGCTGTGAGATACAAGTATAGCACAAAATAGAAAACCTCAAGTCAAGTACAAGCATCAACCTGAGTGCAGTACTTTAGTAAATGTACTTAGTTACCTCCCACCACTGCATGGGGGAAGTACACTGAGGCCAGAGTGGGAGTGGGAAAATGTTGTGAGAGCTGAGAGGGGATTTCTGTGGCAGAAATGCGGAAACGTGGCCACACACACACACACACACACACACACACACACACACGCACGCACACACACACACGCACACACACAGAAAATGTACCCCACTGAGGCCGAACTGTGGATGGAGAGAAAGATCCCCATGTGAACCACACCGTGTTCCCTATGTACCTCTTATGGCAGAGCGGATTTACCACAACACTGTCAGAACACATCAGCTGCTGGAGCCTTGACGGCTTCCACACTCGCGCTCTCCCAGTGTCGCCCTGGAGAGACACCACAGGCCTGTTGCTTTAGTCCCGCTCCCAGCAGCCCTTTCAGTCTGCCGGGGCCTCGACGCGGTGGAGAGGACTCCCGAAAACAACATCCCCCTCAGTTTAATCTAGGGAAGAATGATGACGTGCACTGTGCATTATCTATGGCGGCGTTTGGGAGAATGGACAGAAATAACAGCGAGGACAATGTAAAACGTTTTTTTTTATGAAAGGCTGAACTGTTGTAGCTGGAGCATGAATTGTCTTGAGCCCTCAAGCCACAGGTTCTGCTTTGCTAATATCCTCAGAGCGTGACTGGATGACCTCATTGGATGCTATAGAGAGCCTCACAATAACCCATAATGTCTTCTTTCTACTAAGAGCAGTGTGCAAAAAGTAGACCAGTGTCCAGTTGTTGTAAAAGTAGTCCAGTCTTTAATTCCCAGTAAGCAAAGTGGTTATTGTTATTATATGAAAAGATATGATAGTATCATTTCATCATGGATTCAATAAATGATGCTGCAGGCAACAACAGAGAATTTCTAATACAGAAAGAACTTCGACTCTCACAGCGTCCATGTTGTGTGGGGGGCGCTATGAGCTGCAGCCCGAAACATTATGTGCAAAAAAGAGATGCTGCCAATTTCCTTTACATTTTCGACACAAGGGGAAGAAACAATATATTTTGTTCCATTAAATTGGATTTGCAGCTTTTCAATTGTAGAGATTTTCTGTAAGTATTTGTGATGTCACTCAACGCAAGACACTTTATGGCATTCGCCATTTTGGTTTGACCAGAGCACGATTCTGCGTGAGCGTGGAATATAGTTATTAACACCACCATGACCAGTTAGCAGCTACTACTGTATATCCTCCAGATTTACATTTGGCTGTCAAACAAGTAGATGGTCACTCGACTTCAATCACCTTCCCCAGACTTTTTCGAGTGCATTTACACCTGTACTTTCATGTGGTCAAGCACAATCCAATTGCATTCTGACTGCCCAAAATGAATGCCAGGTTTGAATGTGTTATGAGAAACGTGACTGTTAAAGGATATATCTAAAAAATGCAAATGGTCTAAGGGAAGTGACGCACGTCATCTCTGGGGACCCCAGTCTCCTTCTATTGGCAGACCTGGGGTCCCCAGATGTGAGGTCTGCATAGAACAAAAAGTAGCCCAGATTCTAAAACCCGCCAATCCGGCGACACCGACTAGGTGGCTAAATCATGTCATGCCGTGTCTATATTCTCCTCTCACCGTGGTATGCCGCCTGTCAACAGAGTGAAAGTATTCTCGGTTGTCACCTGCTCTTCAGAAGTGAATGTGTGTTGAAGAGCACATGTGAGCTGTGAATGGCTGCCAGGGTCAGAGGAGGAATGCAATGACAACAGCACGAGAGAGACACAGAGAGATAAAGGCACCGGCACGTCGCTTGGCCATCACCAGTCTTCCCACACAACCAAAAGTTCAGGGTTACGACCTGTCTACTTTGCCACTGCACAGCAGAATTGTATATCACTGACCCCAGCCTGGGTGTCCACTGTGGGTTTCCTGTGGGACCAGATCATTGGAGGGGATTAGCCAGCTGCTGGGTGGGGGAATTTGAAGGGTTTTTTCCCCCCCAGGTGCCAATTCACAGGAGTGAAAAGTGAGCCTTTAACAGTCTGCTCATGGTCTGTGGATGCAGAGTAATGACACCAAGCAGCAGCCAGTGGGAAGGTATGATAAGTCAGGCCGGACGAGTGACTGAAACTTGGTGGGAATTGCTGGGATATACATTTATAAAATGATCATTTTTGCTCTGTCTGTTATTTAAAAAAAGCAGTAACACCAGTTTGTGACACAGCGGGTTCTTTTAAAGACTCCAATCATGTATTTTTTTTGTTTCAAACCACAAAGGTTGCATAAAAAAGAAAGAAAATAGCACATCTAAAACTAAAAAGCAGCAAATCCTTAAATTCTAGAAGCTGGAAACAGAATGCTTGGCATTAGGCCTGACTTAAAATCCTTTAACATTCAGTTTTCCACTTTTACTCACCCTGAAGTGGTTCCAAGTTTGGAAAACTAATCTTATTTCAGACTGGCTGCCAGAGTCATACATGCATTCAACTCTTCATTGAAGCAATATAATGTTACACAGAATACATATTCAAAGCCAAAATTCCATGTTTACATCCTGCTCATCAACTGGAAATATCCCAGATGATTTATGCATCATTTTTTTGTCCCAAAAATCAGTGTAATATACAGTATCTGGTATCTTTAGACATTTTGGGAATAAAGTTCTCTGTGTTTAAAGTGTCTGTAATAAATGTATTTAGGACAATACTGTATCAAATGACGATGTGAAAACAAACAAACAATGTGAAGGAGGTCACTCAACTGCAGCTCACCTTATTTTCAGGTCTTACTGAACCCCAACTTTACTGTTTTTGATTCACAGTCACCGTCTCAAAGTTTTGGTTTTGACCACAGCATTGATTTGAGTGAAAAAGCTCTAAAAACCAAAAGACAGGCACAGTCAGTGACTAGGCAGTGAACATAGTGATTCATTTAGCCACAATCGAGCCAGATATTACCCTCAGGAGGTGGTAGGGTCCAAAAACAGAGCTAAAAAAGATTGAATATATGCACAGAAACACAAGTCCAACGAATCACGGTGGTGGTGAAAAGGTAGAATGAAAAATTCAGATGTATTATGGACGAGTGAGCAGGGATTTCATCATGCAGAGTCTGTCAGCTTTGGATACGTGTCTGTTGTTGCATTGCCAGCGGGAAAATACTAACGCAGGCAAACACTGTGTTTCTCCACCAATGAAAAGTATGAATTAAGAGGATAGGAGGGATTAGTGCACAGACAAACTGATGTAACTCTATGTGTCATCCTAATATCTTAATTGATCTGTGGTGTGGCAATGTTTGGAGAACATCCTGAAACTATGGCGGAGAAATTAAGAAATGAATTTACGCCTAAAGTATTTAGTACATCAGCCAACATGAACCAGCATCACGATAAAACGCGTTTGGGGGGTGCTACATCATCTCACAACAGCTTGAAAAAGTTGAATGAATACAGAGCCATTGTTTGTAGGCTTGGGAACAGGACTCCCACGGGGTGGGACATGAAAACAGGGACTGGGATCAGGGCATTTGGGTTTGAACCAGCATATGGTTCTCATTGCTGCAGGGGAGTGAGTGATCATTGTGCACTGGTGCTTTAACTGGCCCTGGCCTTGCACGTGAGCCGATCAAAACCACATGTTCCAGTGTGATTGTGTCTGTGGGCTCGTAAAGATGGAGCTCTGGCTGAGGAGCTGCCCCTGGATCACACAGCCACACAGACACTCACTCTTTGCATGCTAAAAACATTTTTTTTTCCCCACTCGCTTGGCTGGTGCAACGTGGTACAACTTCCACATGGAGTGTATATTTCCCTGACTAAGGAGTTTTGGCAGCTGATTTATGATTCAGTGCTGTTGTCGAAATGAAATGAGAGGAGTGGGACGTTGTTATTGTAAAAGCCCTCCTTGAGTTAATATTCCAGCAGCAATCAGAGAGGAATGGATTTTATTAAATGTAAATTATGGTCCAGGCAACACAGAAGATCCACAGTTTAGAGGTGCTAAAGGAAGCTTTACAGAGCCACAGGTAGTTTAGAAAAATTACCTGAATCCTCTCCTCACCACTTTTTAAATAGTTTCTCCCCCCACTATACTGTCTGCATCTGGTTTATATTTCCACTATTCCAGTATTTTTCAGTGTCCTGTGTCCACGATCACTACTGTGCTGACTCCTGGCTCCAAATGACTTCACCAGCACAACATGGCAGCATCTGTAACCTGGATATTTTGGCTTCATTTTAGTGCATTGGGAGGTTGAGATGTGCTGTCCATCTTTACAGTCAATGGCTCAAACACTTTCTTTTTAGTTTTAATACACTGACGTCATATACGGATGCAACGTTTTTTTTCGTTTTTTAAATAAATCAGGATCACAGAGAATCTTTCCACATTGGCAAGTGTTGTACACTTGTCCCTGTTTGGGAATCACTGACCTAGATGGTTGACTAAAATCGGCCAGGTTCGGTACCTCCGCAGTGGTGTTGCTGGTGTGGACGCTTGGCCCCGGAGTCTCCCGGCAGAAAGCCTCACTGTGTGTCTTATCTCCAGGAGCCAGGATGCTGATTACAGGGAGACTGTACAGGCATGCACATGCATCCTGCTCTGTGTCAGAGACAGCACGGCTGTGCATCTGCCGCCACGGCACCGCAGATAGGCTCAAAGTCATTATCACGCTATTCACTGAAATAGGACAGTGGGCAGAGCCTTGCTGCGGTGTTGCTCAACGTACACAGCATTTCCTGGACACCGATTGCAACAGGTCATGAGAACGATATGATGATGTTGAACATTGAGAAAGCTGTTATAGGCGATACAGACTCTCTGTTCTGCCTCTCCAGTCGGGTGTATGTTTGCTGCTTTAAGGCTTGAGTATGAAAAGTACAGATGTTAGAAAGTCAACAGATGGTGCTATATGGAAAAAAGTCCTACACATTAGAGAGTATTTTAGATATTTTATTTTATCATTCATGCACGTCCAAAAATGCCTGATTTCTTCAGAGAAATAAAAACAATGTATGCCTTGGTATTGCCCATTCCCGTTTCCTCTTGTCCCATTTAGATTCATTACTTTAGTTTTCCTTCAAATATTTAGGTGGTGCACATGTGGAATATCCAGTTTTAGAAATATGAACAAATGAATGTTTATAATACAGGAGCACTTTGTTATGTCAAGCCAATGGGATCTGAAGCCCTTAGATTCAGTGAGTCAGGGGCTTTCACGTCGGCGTCAATTATGTCACTTGAGAATAGGACGGCTATTTCTGCAGCTGTGGCACGGAGCGGCAAAGAAAGTAAGTCCGTCTTTTGTGATGGCTATATCTGTTTCAGGGGAATGTGACATCAGAGGCAGACAAGTAAGAAAGAGCTATGAATCTGACCTATGAACTCACTCTCTGGCTGAGGGTAAAGAAGGAGCGCTGCTCGATGAGTCCATCAACCTCATGGACAGAACGCTCTCACACAGGTGTCTGCCTGCAGGCTCGAGACGCTGACTTGACTATGCAGCATGTGTCTCTTTCATCCAGAAAGACTGCCAGTGCAAAAGGATAAATACATGAATACAATAAATGTCAAGGGATAAAGAAACGTATACAAATGCAATGAATGTGTTTGCCAATGGCGATAATGAAAGCTCAACTGTTATCAGGAGCTCCCAGCCACCTCCAGGCTTAATGTTTGTCTCGTCAGCAGATTTGGCTCAGTTGTTGATCCTCTGAAACAGAGCTCATGCATTTCCATCCTCTGACAGTAAACAGGCAGCATCATTCTTCCATTAAGACTCCTGCTCTCTCCCGCTTTTGTTTTAATTAAACTAAAATGAATTGTACTCTCAATTAAATACAAACAATCAAGTTCTCAAAACTGAGAAGAGGCACATTGCATCATTTGTTGTTCAGTCTAATGATGATGGTTGTTAAACAACAACATGGGGGTGGATGTGAAAGGAAAGTGGAGGACCTCATTTCAACTGGTTGATGTCCCTGATTAAATTAACATGAATGTAACTCTGTTTGTGAAAACTGAGATCGCTTTGATCCCAGATGATTACAGATCCTGTAGGTTTTCAGTGAAAATCCCTTTGTGTTCAACACACCCGAGATATTTGCAAGGCTGGATTACCAACTGGGCTAAGTGGGTAATAATCCAGTTTGCTCGCAGTCGGTGAGGGTCGATTGCACGTGTACTTTTGCATTAATATATTAGTATGCATTAACTAACTTGGTTGTGGGCCCAGTCCCGGACACACAGAGAGCAGGCTCTCATGCACACCACGAATGACAGGCACACCGAAAGGGTCAGTACTTTATGGATTTTTTAATGGTTTGTGGACCCGCCATTATAGCAGGCCACTCAGATTTGTCCCATTATATTCGAAGGCCGGTGCACCACTGCTTGATTGAAAATTCATATCAGACCTTGTTTTTCTTTCTTGGTGGGGTTATGGTGGCCTCGGGGTTAAGATTGCAATATATCCCAGGTTTAATTCCTGACCAGGCACCTTTCTGGCATTTCACTTCACCTCTGTCTCTTTAGATTGTGGTTTAATCCTCAAGATTTTGACATCTATGCTGTGGACCAATATTCCCAAAAATTCTACCTCCTCTTACTCGCTAGTTCTTTTGTAGTACTTTAGCAATGGACTACAGTATGTAATTATCGTCATACAACAATGATCATTGACAGTTTGAGCAATGAAATACTCAATCACAGAGTTTTGACTCCGATTTGAGAACGTGTGTATAACATGGAGGTTGCTTTAACGTGTCTTCAGCAGATGCAGCAGGATGAGCACCTGTCACCGCTTCAGCACAGGGGGTCATGACCTGGGGACCACCAAGAACTGCAAGCACAAGAAGTACAGGAGGTAGTGCATTCTTCTTCATTCAGCCAAAACTGCAACAATTGGTCAATTAATTGATGAGCTGCTCGACAAAAGATCAGCATCTATTTTTGATGATTTAATAATTTGATTAATTTCTTCAGACAAACAGACGTTTGAATATATCCGCTTGGACTATGGAAAACTCTGATGGACATGATGACCCTGTAATGAATCAACCACAGAAACTCATTTTCCTGCATCGCAGCAACTTTACTGCTTTCTAACAACAAGACCATGTGCCGAAGCCATTGAGGAACTCTCAAGGTTTTCCGCTCCCTGCTGCAACAAAAGCTGCGATCCATCACTCACTTCCTGTTTGTACTCCAGCTCAGTCTACATGCTTCCTCTATGGTCCAAAGGACTTCCTGCACAACCCCCTGGATACACTGAGTCTTTCAACGGCCCTCTTATCTGCTCAGCACACTGTGACAAAAGTATGATTCAACAGCGCACACGTGGACACACACACACAAACACACACACACACACACACATACACACACACACATCCCACAAAAGTTAGGTAAGTAAAACAAAATGACCTCAAACAGATGCACAATGATCCCAAGTTTGTACAAAATAACCAGAAAAATGCAAAACAACTGTAAAAAGACAATAAATTACCCAAAAGAGACACAAAACAACTAAACAGAGAGGCTAACTTTGAGTATGAGTCACTGTATGTGGGGTTGGGGGGCTTTTATAAAGAGATGAAAAACGTCGAGAGATGAAAAATGGCCACACATTTTACACAGAACAAACGCAGTCATGCAAAATGGACATAAAAAGGACACAAAATGACCAAATAAAGATACAAAATGACCAAATAGAGACATTAAATGACCATAAAGAGACACAAACTTCACTGTAAGTCTGGCTATTAAGGAAAGTTTGGGGGGGGGCTTTAACCTGTCTGTACCCAGGGGCCCATGCTCTCATAATCTGCCGATGCTCCTCCTCCAGTATCTGGTGACACTGACATATTACCACTGTGGTGATGGAGCTCCCCCGGTTTGGGCCACTGGGTCAACTTCTTCCTGTCCTGCGTCTCAGTGATCATTTGCTATCATTAGCTGCAGACCAACCAGGACCACTAGTGGCACCTCCTCCACAGTGAACTCAGTCTGGCAAACTCTGAGCGAGAACAGTGAGAAGGGAAAGTGTGCCAAAAATGAACGTGTGGTACTAAAGTGCTGATCTCGTGTGTTAATCGGGGGGTAAAAGGTGCTGAGGCTGCTCATAAAGCTTAATGTTTGAAATCAGCCTTAGGATGCTCGGCAGCGTGTTATAAATACTCAAGCTGGTGAGATGATGAAACTGCAACTTTGAAGTCCCGGGACAGACATACCCAGCCAGTCCTGTGCTGCCGCAGACAGGAAGGTAACACTCCCTCTGGGCTTTGATGGCACAAATGTTTAATTGACAAAGAGGCCACGACTCCTGCTGATGCTCCAGCGCTCACGTTAAATGTAACAGAGGACAAAAAGCAGCTCCCCTATACTCCATGTCCAAATGTGTTTGCCTCAATTATTGAACGCTGGAAGTTGATGACATGAGTGCAGAGCAAAAAACACTTTCATGACGCAAGTGGGGTTTTAGTGTGAGAGCTCACTTGTTCTCCATTGCTGTCGTCCTGCAAGACCTGCTGCATTTGGCCTGAGTACATGTGAAGTGGTGCTCCACAAAGAAAGGTGATCTGGCAGCTCCAGTTCTCTATGTGTTAAATCTTCATTTCCCGTAATTCCATGGACTCCTCCCCAATGGTAGCCCTCTTATCCTGTTAAAACAAATGCAGCACTGATGAGCAAAGTTTTCCTTTTTTTTTTTCAAATATCATTTTTTATTATATGCATCTTATCTGGACATTACAGTCTTTTCTAGCATGTATTGTCTGAGCCTGTTTTTGTGGTTGTATTCATTGCTGTAAGTGTTTTATGTTGCTCACTTATTCAGGTCTCTCATTTAAATATGCCTCAATCCTAACAAGACTATAATGTGGTTAAATTAAAGAAAGAGTACAAGTTTGAATAAAAACAAATGAATAGAGGATCTGTTTGAATACGAATTGTGTTTGGGCTGATGTGACGCGGTTTCAGGAGAAATACTGTAGTGTTGAGTTGATTAATCATATAATATACCAATTTTTTATGTATTTTTCGGATTACCAGGAATCGAGTGGATTTCAAAATTGCAGGTGGGGATTATGGCTGAGGTCGAGGCATTACCTCCTCAATCCCAACCCTGTTGATTTGAACCTCACCTGCAGATTACAGGGACGCGAGGCTCAACGTGAATCTTTCTGTGAAATGTATTTAGCTGCAGAGGTCAGCTGCCGCTGGACTGCCCGTTACGTCAATCGTATTCGCATCGGACACATGATGTAAATCTCTTCAGGGTCAATCATTACTCCTCCCGAGTGAGGCAGATGACGATGTGAGGCATTCACCATTTTTGTCGTGGGTTTTGGGAAGACATATGGTTGCTTCCTCTGACAAAAGATGCGTTCCTTATGTTGTCAAAACAGCAGCAAAGCAGCAGCAGGGAGACCCCCCCCCCCCCTTTCCAAGAATGGGCATCCAGCTGGGGTGAAAGGTCAGGGTCCTGGCCGCCAGTCAGAGGAGAGGAGTGTTAACAGAGGACTGTGTCCATCTGCAAACCAAACTCAAACCATCATCTTAGGTTACGACTCCTCTTCCTCCCTTCCTGTTCTTTGTAGCTGCGTGTTTACAGTGCGAGCCGCTGGGAGAGAAACCGCTCTTGAAATGCTTCCGCGGCTGCTTCCAAGGTTTGCTGTTGATAGGTAATAACTCGTGCACGTGGCTTGCAAAGACTGCTCGTGAGTTTTGACGACAGTGACAGAAGCTCAATTGAATCACTGGCAGAGCAGCGAGTCACCGCGTCAACCTATCATCTATCTTTATTTCATCTGTCACCGCAGTTGAAATAGTCTCTTTTAAATGGGTTTAATTAAATGAATCAAATTAATGAATGAATGCCAATTGTGTATCTATTTCCTTCAGCGGGCATTGCAATTACAATCAAACTGTCTCATTCTCACTGTTATACATGATCCCTGCAAAAGAGACCAAAGCCCCCTTTTTTCCATTTTAGTAATTCAAGGTTTATTTGTTACTAAATGTGGAAGATCATGAGGTAGTTCACCTTCTGGCCTAGATGACATGTCTTTCCCTCACTGTCTATGTTCTGTTTAAAGGGTTAATTCAATGCAATTCATCCCAATAAAACATTATTTAATATGTAAGGGAAATTATATTTATATATTTGAAAAGACAGACTGTTAATTTCAGCAAAACAAAAAAACAACAACAATCAATAATCTATACGAATAAATATCTAAAAATAAATACATCTATTTAAAATACAAATTCTATAGAGAAACATATCTCTCATGTGCATTGTCTTTTTGGTTTAATCAGCGGTTTTGATGTGTCTTAGTGACACTTTTCTGTAGATGATCAAGACTAAAGATGACACTGATTTAGCTTTTTTTCAGGATTCTGTTTCTGTTGAATTTAAACGTTATATTTCAGCGCTGTGATCTCCAACGAGGACAAAGGCATTCACATCCATGATGGAGGCAGAAATCTCACAGACACGTGTCATGAAACCTGCACGAATCAAACCCCAAGCTCTCTGCAAGGCTTGGCGTCGTGTGAGAAATTACGCTTTTTCTTACTTCTTTTAATCCGTGTGAACTGACCTTTAAATTACAACACTGCGCAAGATTCACTGTGGCAGAAGAAAGAGTCTGAGATGTGCATGACCTCATGCATCTTCATGTTTACTTTCCCGACTAAAGATAACCATCTGAGTCATTCATATGAGCATGTTTCAAACATCCCACGCCAGCCAGTATTAGCTGTGCCTTCCTTCACATGTAAATCCTGTCAGTGTGACACTGTTACAGACGTGTACATGAGTTGATTGGACAGGGAGAGCAGAGCATAGCTGCGTCTAAAAGAGCATGATGCAAACGTGGGATGTCCTTGCTGACATTTTCTGCAGGGAACTGGCTCTGTTACATACAGTACAGTCTCTTTGAGATAACACATCATTATCTATATTTAGTTGTCTTCACAGAGCCTCGCCTGTTATTGTGTGTGCAGCGTGGAGACGTGTAGGAGACGGGTTATAGACAGGAATCTGACAAGGACGCAATTTTCAGCGCTTCCTTCTTGATCACATCATTTATCTTTACTGCTGAATATTAAAGATATACATTAAATCCTGACCTGGACCAGGCTGCAAAATCCAATTCATATTTTCCTTTTGTATGAATTCATGTGTGAAAAAAAGCTGCTACTGAATTTCTCTCTGGAAACATGTGTCCATTTTCGCGTGTCGAGAAATCTCTGATCATTTTTCCTCGACGTTTCCATCGCAAACCAGAATTCTTTACATTACCACCAAATGGCATATTTCTGTGTTTTAATTTGGGTGAACTGGCCCTTTAAAATGACTTTGAAATAGCTCTTGCTGTTTTACATTTGAGTTTTCACTTTAATCAGTCAGAGCGGGGCAAAGGGCATTAAATGTGACTGCAGTTTGAAATCAGACACCAGGCGTTTCACCGTTGTCTACGCACACAGCTTCCTCACCTCCCCCTTTCTTCAAGGGACTTTCAAAGAACCCTTGTTTTGTCTTATTTGACTTAGAAAATTGTGTGACAAAAAGAGTGGGAGAGCTCCTTGCAGTTTCGGCTCCTTTGTATCCAGGCCCGGGGATCCCAGCCAAGCATTCCCTGTAAAGGAGAGGTTTGATAATAAATGGTACCAGGGGTGTATCATTGGTGTATCACAGGATGAAAGCTGAAAGTCCCTGAGTGTTGGACTCGGTTTAATGTTTTACGCCTCCCCTGGCTGTAAATGTCTGCGTCTGCATAAATGGAATGTGTGAACCAAGCCGAGCTGCTTTGACAATGACGCAGTGGACGCTGAAGTCACTGCAGTTTATTAGAAACGCAGGAATGTTGAGTGCAGGAGGATGGGAGCCAAACATGAAGTCAGTTTGCGATGTACACACACGCTCATCGAAGTCTCACAGAGTTGTCAAGTGTCCTTGAGCAAAACACACGTACTCCTGGCCCTGCACTTGGCACTATGTGCTTTTCCTCAGGTGGAGGAATGTTTTGGCAAATATGGTGCCTATGACCGGAGATATCAACAATAACTGATCATTCATACTGAATGACTGAATTAATTCCTCATTAAAAGCATATTGAAAGACTGAGAAACTACTGTTGTAGGTACTGAAGTGACTTAGAAGGTGACGCTATGGCTCAGCTCAGGGGAAGGAAAAAAAAGAATAATAATCCACGTAGTCACGTGACCACAAATCTTTGAACCGACCTAAATGAAATTATGCGAATCAGCAAAGTGACTTGTGATTTCCACCTGTAACTGTACCGAACGGAAACCTAAACAATATGTTTTTTAAAGAAGTAAAACTTAAAACATTTAAATGGTAAATGGACTGTATTTATATGGCACTTTTCTAGTCAAATAGACCACTCATTCACAAGTCACAAGTCACATTCACCCATTCACACCAATTTAATACGGCACTGTTATTTACCACGCATTTTTCTGTCACATTCATACACTGTCGGAAGAGCCGTCAGAGGCAAGTTAGGGTTAACGGCATGTGTACTGGCGGAAGCTGGGATGGAACGACTCTACGTCCTGAGCCACGGCCGCCCCGTTTAAACCTCGGCTACTGCTAATGAAATCACTCATCCCTACAATAGGTGTCAAATTCCATAAGCATTCCTCGGACGGTTTTACAACAGCGGCCTCGGCTGCAGGAGACGGGCACCGTCCTGCAACAACAAGTCTTAAATGTACATTGTGTTTATAAAGAAAACAGAGCAGGACCTCCTAACACACCGGTCACTGCTAAGTCAGGGTGTGGTGGACGTCGACCTGGCAAAGTGCCACACATAGTTAATCCACTCCATGTGTTTGAAACCCGACCCACTGACGGAGAGTGGAGGCACAACAGGACGGACCGGCTTGTTGGTGATGAAGGGCTCCCTGGTGACCCATCAGAACAGAGCAGCACTGCCTGATGAACATATTCTTCATCCTCCCTCAACTCCCCCCCCCGTCGTGACATGCATCCTGGTCCGCTCCATGAAGACTGACCACTGGGGGCCACGGTCCAGGCATCGATGCACAGCGTGAAAAAGGAAAAAAGGACAGGTTACCTAAAAATATAATTGTTAATATGAATATGAGATTTTAATGAGAATCCAGGCCGTACTTGTTGAGAAATGTCACCCTGAACCACAAAAGTTGGTGGTGGTGATTTAGCGAAACTCAGGGGATCATGAGATTCAGTGGGATTCATCCTCTGGGGAACATGAATCTCACTAAATTGCCAAATTGTCTTATTTGAATCTGTGCCAAAGTGGTGAACAACTCCTATCTATAGCTGTCTCATTGTCTAGACTTTGTCAGTTTTTCATAGCAAACACAGAACACACTAAAATGGTTCCAAGCGATTTTCTGAATGGTTGGTTTTTACAGTTTTTCTGCTTCGGTATACATTGTTCAGTTTCTCCCGTTTACTCTATGCTACAAAGCGAGAGTGTATTGACATCATCAGTGAAAGCATCTGTTTACCATCTTGCTAAACAATTTCTCCTCTTTAACTTTTTTACTTTTACCCTCACTAATTTGACTTGACATCGTCCCTGAACAATGGATTCCCATTAAATTGCAAGATTACAGTTTTAAGGTTTTAGGGGGTCATAGGATAATACGGAAAATACCAACCCCCCTCCCTTCAAAAAGCAGTTATCAACCAATTCCGAACGGTTGTCCGCCTGTTCCAACATAGGAAATGACCCAGCTGTATTTGGCTGTATGTATTATCTTCATTCAGATGGGAGAATTAGCAATAATCACAACTCTGCGCATGGGGGAGGAGTTTCAGCTGACCAATCAAGACAATAGTTTTTAGACCCCGCAGACCGGGAAAAATGTACCACAGATCCCTCTATCAGCATCTCTTGTCCCACGTGGCTTGAGTCTTAATCAGAACCAGGCAGACTGGATCAGGTCCCACATGTGGAAGGCTGGATTATAAAAGCTGTGAACAATTAACATGCATGAGGGTCTGCCCTGCCTCAGTGAGAAAGGAATGGTATCTGCTTATGTTAATTTCTCAGGATTAATTTAAGGAGCTTTTAAGGGCACTTCAGTGGGAGGGATTTTTTGGAGTGACTCTTTTCCTGCTTCGTCAAGCCAAGTGACACTGCAGAGCTGAAAATGTATGTCTATAGTATTTCGGAAGAACTGTAGAACAATTAGTTAAATGTGTGAACGAAACTCTTGTGCCACATCACGGCAGCGCGTTGGGATATACATCAACGTGTGTGTTTCTGTGTGTGTGTGTGTGTGTGTGTGTGTGTGTTTCTGTGGTGTTGGCTCAGAGCTGTGCTGGCGCCATGTTTGGCCCCATGGCTGTGGCTGCAGATGTGCTCTGTCTCTCTCTGCGAGGGACTGCTGCTCAGCACACCCCACGGAGCAGGAGGAGGAAAACTCTGCAGCAGGAGTGAGAGGGAGGAGAGACGGCTGCGGGGAATTGAAACGTGACCTGCTCCTCCTCCTCCTCCTCCGCCCCATCTTCCTGAACTGCCTCCCTCCACCCACCCTGTGTGACACATAACTCACTCTATGAAGTCTGAGCTTCAAACTAAGTGTATGAAAATACAGTGTGTGTGTGTGTGAGGGGGGGGGGGTTAATGTATGTTAGGATTGTGAATAACCCTTCCTGTGTCAAACATCCTGCCTCCAACGTGTCAAAACTGCATTAAACTGCCATGACTAAGTCTAAATCGGTAAATGAGAGAAAATACAAGACTCAGTTTACTATATCTTAATGGAACAACAGTGCTAATCTGCACTAGAGTACAATTGGAAACTACTAAATAATTTGTGGCTTGACTCAATGGGTGGCAATGAGGACCCAGTCCACAACTTGCAAGACTACTGTATCTCAATTACTGTTGGCTAAATTGCCATTAAAGATTGTGCAGTCATTCATGGTCCCCAGAGAAGGAACCCTGCTGACTTGACTGATCCCACTGACCTTCAGTCTTGCACCCCCACGGGGTTGACGTTTGTGGTTTTGAGTAAAATGTGCAAACAACTACTGGAAGAATTGCCATGAAATTTAATACACACATTAATCTCTCCCTGGGGATGAATTGCAGTAACTGGTGATTTATCACTTTGGTTGAAGACTCTTGGTTTTGTTGAATAAAGAGCTTCGCTCGCAGCGCTCTGTTAACTTCGGATTTCACACACTGGCTCAACGTGACCCATTACCACAGCTCCAAGTGTCTTGGTTACATTTGAGCTAATTGTGAATCAACACACTAAGTGTGTGTGTTAAGTAAAGCCTGCAAGTGGATGGAGAGAATGAATGTGCATCTTATAGGCCAAATCTTTGTGACTTGTTTGCGGTGTGATGGAAATGATGATTTCCTCTGAATGTATATTATTTAGATAGTTTTATCATGGCCACCACCATGATAAAACTATCTAAATAATAGGGAGTGTTTCTAGACAAAAAGGTGAAGTAAAACCTATCAATGTGTTTCTTTCATTAAGTGCTTCTAAAAGTTTCAAGGCCAAAAGGGCCCATTGTTGAAGAGTGACCGAAAAATTGTGTAATCATTTTTTGTTCCCTGCAAGAGCAAAAAACATCTCTAGCATATCCACAGTGAGTAAACAGAAGACGTTGCCCAGGTGTGACTATGTTTCCTTGTTGGGCCATGTGCTTGTTAAAGCACAGTGTCTCGTTTTCCCTTTTTTTTCTTTGGATAGAAAAGATGCGGCGTGTGGATGTGGAGGATTTTAAATTCATGTCACCTTTTACTGAGCTGATGGACTGCTTACTCTTCAACTTATGACAAAAACTACATTACTAAACTATGACAATAATTGTGTCCCAAAACCAGATTGAATTAAGTCATCTCATTTCATTGATTCAATGACGTGTGCAATTATGAGGCAAAGTTGAACAGATCCCCACTGTGTTCTGCTTCAGGCTCCACCAGTGGACGCCTGCCAGGCCTGCTGTAAATCAGCCGCAGTGAACAAATTCCTTTATCACATTAACTCTCCCCTCATGTTAAGAGGACAAATATTGCTGATTTACATATGCAATTAGCAGTGCCGAAGGGGCACATTTCAGGCTGACAATAGTTGTCATGGTCCAAAAGAGTAATCCAATTAGAGCCAATTGTTTAAGCTCGCCCGTCCAATCCAATTACTCATGTGCCGCTGACAATAACTGTCTGGCTGTTTTAGATGCACGGCTAATGAGTGACATCGGGACATGTTGACACCTGGCATCACTGCACGCCCCACTTTCCACAGACACAGTTGTCAAAAACAAATAAATAAACAAACACCACATTGCTTATGGAGGAATCTAATTTAGTGATTATCACTTAATTAAAATAGAAACCACCCATTTCCCTTGATATTTTTTAAGGTTATTTTGGAATTTGCCAGACCAAATGTGTGGACATATCCGGTAAGCAACAAAGGTTTAATGTTCACATCCAGACGGCTTTCATAGCATTTATATTTTCATGGCCCAACTTTTTTTTTGCAAGACAAAATTTAAAAAAATCTTTGCTAAAGGCGTTTTCACCCACACACCCAAGTTATGAAAGAGAGGAAAAAAAAGGTTAGGACAGTCAGAAGAAACGAAAACCTCCTCAGAGAATATTCTGCTTTTGCAGAGTTCAGAAAGTTTATGTCCCACAGCTTCAAACCAAACAGCCTGAAATTGGATTGTGATTTTATTAAAAACAGGCAGGATCTGTGTTGTCGTTGCTGCAGACTTGTTTTTTGTATGTAATGGTGTATGATTGTCTGTATGAAAAAGAAAAATAATAATAAAAAAAAAATTGCAAAGTCATAATTTTTTTTTTAAAAAACAGGCAGGATCTGTTTGTGTGACCTGCTCTGATTTAATCACGTGTTTATAATTCCTGTGACTCACATATTACAAACCTGAAATCTATATTGTGCAGTTTTGTTTAACATATTCAGTTAAATTTAACAGTGATATGTCATTTCATTTTCACAATAAAGTACGAGGGCAGCCTCTTACTAAACCTGAAACAGTATGCACTCCAGTATAATTATATTTCATACAAATATTTGCTGCCTATCTCAAGGATTTTGATTCTGCTACACAAGTATGCCACATGAACTCCATTGGTAGGTGGCAATCAGTAATCAATAGCCAGGTTTGTTAAATAATGTGAGCATCCGGCTGGTGGTTCTTTTAAAAAATGAAAGGCCGTTTGTGGCTCTGTGTCGGTGCACATTCAATAATGTTTTTTACATTTAAAGCTTGACATTAAAAAAGTTTATCATTTTCTTCCTGCCATTGTCATAATCCAATATGAAGCCTCAAGGATACTGATACTGGAGGTCATGCTGATGCAGTAATACAAGCTGAGTTTATTGATTTTCAAAGAAGAGAGGATGATTTGTGAGAGAGGTTGTATGTTTGTTTGTCAGAGGTGAAGATGTAAAATAAGTGGTTCTGCCCTTTTCTGAGCAAAAAGAAAGACCTAATGCAATCTGCATTGTCCTTGTAGTACATACGCTGTTGTACGCAGATGTACGCAGATGTAAGGACCCAAGACGATCAGGGGCCCCCTATTCTTCTGCTGCAAAATATCCTAGACAGAGACATGAAACCACTTCATAGCGAAAGACAATTACCCCAAACCGACTCAAAATGACCAGAAAGGGACAAACAACCAGGAGTTACAAAGATCTTTTGTGTCTTTTTATGTGAGGGGGTCTTTTCTCCTACATAGGAAGTGTTGTCTGTCCAAGGTGCCCAGTGTGTCATAATCCATGTGGATAGCCTGTCACTATTTCTAGGCAAATATAGTGCAATCTATTTAAACAGCAGCACAGATGACCGTTTGTGTGTCACCTTTTCAAACTTGAGGACTCATCCTGTTGCCATTCAGAGACAGCTTTCGTGTCAGGACAGCTTGGCCCGGCAACAAAACAACAATTGTTTCCAATTGGCAGAATTTCCTTCCCTCAGCCGTGGCCTCGGCCAATCAGGGGCCGGCTTGGTGGAAACGGAGTGCGCTCACCGTGGCAACCACTCCACCTCTGCTCAACTGACACTCCTCGCACCGTCCTCTGTGTCTCCGTCAGATTCAGGACAAAATATTACCCACCGGTGAACTGAAACCGGCCTCTCCTGCAGCTCAGGGTGAGTTCAAACCTAATGCAGCAGAGGAGGGGGTTTCTGTGTGTTTTACTTTTCCTTTTTTTTCTTTTATTATTATCTTTTAATAAACAAAGACAATAGAGTCAATATTTCCCATGAGTAGTTTTTTTGGTATATTTAATGCAATGTAATTAATGTTACAGCTGGTGTCCACATAATATTGTTTTTATTTTCAATTAGAAAAACAGTACATTTTCGAAACTTGGTAACACACTGCTGCCCAGAGGCAACCAAATAAAAAGGAAGGTATAGGGGTCAGAGGTCATATAGATAAGTATCATAATATGCTCTATATTATGCTCAGAGGGTTCCCCTTAAGTATTTTTCACTCAATAAAATGTTTGAACAAAAATCAATGTGCTGTAGAGGGTTATGTGAAAACAGGGTGTGATGTTTGATGCATCTTATGAGGCTGAAGGTGGCGACGCCACATGAGTAAGAAATGAGACAATCTGGGAGCAGCGGCTCGTGCAAAGCAGCGTCCTCGGCCTACAGCAGCTGCTTGTGGGGGGAAGCAGTGATATTTGAGCCACAGCACAGATGTGGGAATACAGCTCAATACAAATGTGGGCGGTGCTGTGCGTTTTCAATGCAGCTGGGTCAAAAGACAAACCAGGCTTATTTGAATAACCCTTCCCTGACCGCGTAACAGCAAACACACAACTGTATACCCAGGAACAAACATACATACACACACACACACACACACACACACACACAAACACAAACACACACACACACACACACACACACACACACACACACACACACACACACACACACTCAGATACTAAACACGCAGACCCCCAGTGGAGAGATCTGCTTGACACCGAGCTGAACGTGTTTACTCCCCCGCTTCTTTGAAACAGTGTTGCTATTAGGGCCTCAGAGTGACTGGGTAGCCATGTTTAGAGGATAATCTTGGGTTGACCATCTGGTCAAGATATTCTCTCCTTTCTCTGTGTTTCTGATTTCCTCTTTTTCCTGTGCAAGGTATTAAAAAAAATGTATTTTCGGAGTCTTGAAATGCAACTGAGAAGTCTCATGGATTGAATTTACTCCCTCAAGTGGATAACCGAACCGGATTCGCTGCAGAAAGGGCGGCTTGTGCTGCAAGCCCCAGCCAGCGCTCAACTATATAATCTATACTTACACAATTACTGATCATTTGCAGTCGCTGCTGCCCATCTGGACCTTGAGCAATCCCATTCCCCGCCCAGTATAATCGCTGTTGACACAGGAATCTAGTCCAGATATCTTGGTGATGATGAAAGTGGTTGTAATAGGATTACTGGGCTTGACAAGAGTGTGACATGGCCACAACACGGCATTGCTCAACACTGAATTATACTACTGGTATGATGAAACACATTGTGCCCATGAACATGATCTATTCAAGTCATTTAAAAAGCTATTTCCAAAATTAAACATCAAATTTATCAAAGACAAATCATATATGCAGGCTTTAGCTACTTAACCACAAATCATGTAACTATAATTTGGGATTTTTCAAAGTATGTTTACTTACGTTTAAGGTTACCATCGATTTCCATTCACATCTGCACTGTATAATAATCAAACAATGCTTTCAAAGCTTGATTATGTTGTACAATCCCGCTCAGTGATATCATGTTCGCCGTTTGCATCATTTTACGAATCAGTTTCAAGCATTTGTTGACATAATCCATGTGCCAGTCTGATATTATATTGCTGTGTTTCCTTCCCTTTATTTTTGTTGTTAGTTATTAGTTATAATAACATATATAATTATATGTTAGTGACTGTCTAAAGTTTGTTGTGCTTAAAGAAATAAAGGCTTCACACTTGACATCTGTGTCTGGCTGGTATTTTATATAAGTCAGTAAAATAAAGTAATAACTTTTCTTTGAACAAAGTGTAAATTCAATTTGCTGCTTTGCTGTTATGCCAGCATATGATCAAAATTAGATGACTCCAGTTGACAATAATCAAGTTCTTCATCAAGTCTTAAACAAAGCCTAGTTGCATTACAAATCATGTCCTACTCTCTCAGAAAACAGCACTGTTATTATTTTAATTATTAAGACCGCAGTCAGCTCTAACTTATTGCCATAGACTCATTTGAGTTTCATTTTCCTGATCGAACTATTGCCTCATATATGCGATGAATGGTGAGGTTTAGGATGAATGGATGTGAGATAAAAATAGGCAAAAGAATTTCTATTTTGGTCTGGATGCAAAGATCTTCTTCTCCTCTCATGTTTCTGCCATGTGGCCTTCTACCATAGGGGCAGATTATGGGTTGCATGGTTGGGGCCACAGAAAGCCATTACTTAGGAGCTGAAGTCTGGAGTTAAGATTATCTGCCATACTTCAGGCCAAAGAGATTTGTATCCACAAGCACAACACAACACTGTGTTTAGCAGGGAGAGGATTCTGGGGTGGCAACAGTTAAATCAGAGATTTAGCTAATTCTGGTCGAGGAGCGTTTCTGGTTGAATTTTTGGTGAAATCGTACATGGATACGATTCACTCTTCTCTTTCCTCTGATTTGGAAAAATGGAGGACAAAGGCTGAAGATTTTCTAATTTCAATGCCAAACATTCACCTGTGGCATTGGTTTCCTTGCAGGCACAGTGTGTGAAATTATAATCTTTTTCTTTTTGGTCTGTGAATATCTGAGAACAAAACGCACTCCCAGTGTCTGGCATTTTAATGATCATCTTTTCAAGATAAAACAGCAGATGTTTAACTCTCATGGTCATGGCGTAAAGTGTGTGCAGAGGGTTTGCAGTTTGAGTCAATGAACCTGAAAAGGGCCTCGGCGGGAAAATCGTCCCGGCAGCGTGTGAACCTCCAGAGGCTTTATGGTCACTCACATCAAAACCTCAGCTGAAGAAAGTCAATGTGAAAGTCGCTGTGACTGGACCCTGTGTCCCTGTGAGTCTATGGGCAAATGACTCTGCTACTCAAGCTTGTGTTTGATTTCAGCCAAATCCAAAGTGATAACGGTTAAATAATAAATCAACATTAACCAAATATTGACACTGTTTTTGTTGTTACATAATTCTCAAAATGAATTTAATCAACCTGCTGTCTTGCAGGTCTCCCCCGATTGATCCAATATTATTTAGCCAATAGAATCTAAAAACAGCTTACCGGCTCGGCTGTGTACTGACTTTCAGCCGACATCAAGGAAAACACGTCAGCGACACAGAAGGCAAACAGGTCGACAGACTCTCACACCTCTGTGGATGTTTACTTCAGAGCTGTCGAAGGGAGAAGCCTCACAGTGGTGCCAAATAGCTGCTGTTTTTTTGTTTTTTTTTAATCTTGTGTCTCACGAAGATCACTCAAAATATCAAGGCTGAGTAAAGATGAGCAGAGTGGAATGTTGGTGTTTGCAGGTGAAGTGATAGCAGTGGTTAAACCCAAATACTGTACAAATACTTGCTTATAGCATGAGAACATACACTGACTGAGATTTCAGTTACCCATTGATATGCCCAACAGTTACAGAGCAACTTTAATTCACTCATGCTTTTGGCGCCTGATGATAGTGGTCCCCACTAACACTTAATGGAAATAACCGGCTCATAAACTGCAATGCTGCACTATGTATATTTCTAAATAAAGTTTATTATTATTATTATTATTATTATTATTATTATTATAACAGCAGTGAAAGTGAACCAAAAGGCCAAACAGTCCCCTTGCATTCAATCAAGCCTCGTAGCTAAGCCAACAAAACAATGCAGGTTATGAAATCATAATCTCCATTGCCGAAAATGAAACCACAATTAAATCCGCTTGATCCAGATTTTCATCTCTACCAAATTGCACACACTCATAGATATCAGTCCCTTAAATTTGCAAGATTATTTTCCATCAGGATCTATGCATAGGCATAGGCAGCATTAAAGTCATTGTTACATCAAACAAATTCTACTGACACACCATGTAAGAGATATACAATATCCAGCTGATAAAAATATTCAAACATCTAGTAATTGTTGGCTTTTCAAATTCATTAAATGAACACAGAGTAAATGAATATGAGAATGTTATTTTCCTGTAGTGTGTAGTTAATCCCCAAAGGGATTGGACAATAATGTCGGACGACTACATGCAACATGTTGAAATTGCTGGAAAAAAGGGTGAGTTTGAATCTTTTGTTTGTCTATTTACGCAGGTATGTCTAAATAATAACAAAATATTACTGTGTATTATGCATGTGGTTTTAACATGAGTTGCTAAGTTTACTCTGCTCCTGTTTGGATCAAACATTCGATATTTGTGGCACATTTATATGGTCAATCAGATGTGTAATTGTCGTGTGGGCCGGGTGTTGTGAATGCCTTCCTCGCTCCTCCCTCAAAGGCTGGTGTGTCATTCGATTAATCCAGGTCAGGAATTGATCCAGGCCTGGCAGCATGGTCCTGCTGGTAAGTATCCATAGTGGGTCTTACTGACCTTTAACCCTTCTGGTCTCGCTCGACTGGCTTTAGAAAGTAATGAAAACTATCAATCACTCACTGGATGGATGTAGATGAGAGGGAATGCATAAATCAATACCTCGGAGAGTCTTTCTTCCCTTTTCTTTCCGAATAATAAATCATCCATCTGTGCTTGGCTGGTTTTTCAGGCTCTGCGCAGTCCAGCTGTTGTGCAAGGAACTCCAGCTGGGTCCTGGTCTTCATCAGTGAGGCCTGCATGGTCAGAAAATCTCCTCATCAATAGTTGTGGTTTACAAACCTGTCATCCAATCTGCGACCTGAGAGCAAGGTGTTTGGGAACATTTGATTATGTTATGAGATTATGGAGAAATGAGAGATGATTCAGACACTTAGTAAGTTCAAAGCTAGAGTTTTAAATGCTCTTAATTCAATTTAGACATAAAGGCCCACATAAGAAATAAATATCATCTAATGCAACAGTAGATGTTGGAGCGTGAGTGAGTCAAGCCAGCCTCTCATTAAATTATATGAGTCATACTGTGAGTGGTTAGCGTCTCAGCTGAGTGTTATTCTATATGATATATGTATGGATTATTTTTTGTGTGCAAAGCTAATGTCAATTTATTTAAAAGTGATGCCCAATTGCAGAGGAGGGATGGGAGGGGAATGAAATTAATTCAATTATTTGAAGAACTTATTTAGTATGTCTGTTCTCCGCTTATTGTATTTTACAACATTTACACTCCAACTTGAAACCCCAGCCAACGTAACTGTACATTTGGGTTGCTGTTAATTCAAGAGGCTTGGGAGTAGTGAGCCGATTTGTGTCAGTAACCGTGACTCTGATGCCGCACGTTTGTATCTGTCAATCTCAACTAGATCATTTTGAGCTTTGAATCACATCTCACTGTCTTCCTCAGTGGAAGAAGACTTTAAGATTACATTTTTTAAATTTTTTCAGTGCGAGGAATGAACCTTTTGTGCAGTGCGCTTCTTGTCGGGCAAATTGTCCGACTCGTGAGCAAACTTGTGCTGTGCAGCTTGGATGTTCCCCTCTCCTGGGAGTGTTTTACGCTGCTGCTGTGTACACCAACACACACAACACTGAATGCCACTCAGTTCCTGCACTGTTAGGCAGAATTGTTTAACCTCAGTACGAGGCACGACAGCATGGCACCGCTTCACAAACCACAGCTCCTCTTTGATGTGTAATGTTTTTTTATGGGCGAGGAAAGCCTCATGGGTTGGGCTCTTCCCCGCTTCCACCACCACCACCACCACCACCACCACCACCACCTCCTCCTCCTCCTCTTCCTTTATCCCAGCTGGCATCTGACTTTCAGCATACGTTGACCAAAGGTTGGGTGAGCTCACAAAGCAGGAGCGGCATTTATGTGTGCACAAGTGTGTATCAAAACGTGACTGTACCTGTTAATCATTTACCAAGTAAAGGGGGGAGGGGGGGTCATTTGAAAGAGAGAAAAGCCAAGGGGCAGTACTGTATCCTGTGCTGCACATGGCTCCTCTCTGCATGGGAAACATGAAGCTTTCAAACATGTAATTATCTGTTACTATTTTCATCCGACATTGCCTCGAAGCAACACAGTGCTGTTGGTTGTACACTGTGTGCACAACCTCCCGACCAGAGGACCCCTCCCAGAAATGAATGACGCCCCCATAGTGGGTGAACTTGCCAAGATTATTGGCAATATCCTCAAAAAGCAAGGCATAACAGCAAGGAAAGTCAACCTGCGTCCTCAGAATAGATGTTGTTTTGATTTTTAAAGAGGAAAAAGTGCACTAAGAGAGAGGACCGATTATAGGTTTTAGGAAGACTTTGGCCATCTCTGGTACACTAAGTGGAAAACAGGACTGTCCTCCTGAGGGACCTCTCTGTGACTTTGGCATTATAAGCTCATTTTCCTCTTCCCTAAATCCTGCTGCATTGAACATCATCCAAACTGCAAACTAATGCAAACTGCTGGCATCGCTTCAAAGCAGCGCTGGAGTCTGCCTTAACTTCCTCTGCCCCCTCACTTCTCTGCATCTCGAGCAGAGCGGTGACAGTGGGGACTTTCAGAAAAACAGGGGACAGAAAGGGGACAGAAAGACGTCAGCTACTGTGGATTCATCAGATAAAAGGGGTGCCTCTTTTTGGACTATTTGTTTCAGAAGCTTTATTTGTCTTTCTATGATATTGAACCATTTTTCATTTACTTATTTTTTTTCTGAAGAAATACAATATAACAAGTGGGATTGTAGATGTGATTGAAAGTAGATTGGAAGATGGGGCTAGTTTTAAATATGAATGAGTGAAGAGGGCAAAACAGACACAAGCAAAGACTTGTGTTTGTTTATAGTATCGGTATCATCTTGTGATCAACAGTGCAAAGTACATGCTATACAAAATATCAACAGGTAAAACAGCTATAATATATGGTATTTTATTTCAATGAAGAAATTGACAAGCACTCATCAGTCAACATATTAAAACATGTGTGCCATCTGTGCAAACCCACATGACGGCGCCTTAAAATAAATACTTTTAAGAGGAAATAATACAGACAGAATATGTGAGGCTCAAACCACACGGACAAACAAATTATCCAAATGTCCAAGAGACCAAAGGTCTGAAAATTCCCAAAGTCAACCCCGACTCTCCAACAAAAAGGGTTTGTATAAAACAGTTAAGTATCTTTAAAAATACAGAATCTTACAAAAAAGTTTCATCTTCTCACTTCTTTAAATCACTGTAAAATATCAGCTGGTATCATGACAAGAAATCAGGATTTTTTCCCATGTATAATATTAAAAAGACAGAATGTGCTTCTGCATTTTTACATTTGTATTCACATACATGATGAGTGTACTGTACCGTTAGCATCCTCCACTGTTCTGATGGTGCTTGTGATGGAGACAGGTATAACGCGCAGGGCTGCTCCCTCCAACTGACATCCCTGTCGCCAGATCGCACGCCGAGCTGAAGACAGACACCGGTGACCATGGTAACAACAAAGGTGCAATCAGTCCCGAGACACCCACATATTTGCAGAGGACATTTCATTAACCATCTTTTCAAACAGTTTTCTTGCACCATCCATGGCCAACACACTTCACAGCCAAGTGTTCTGTTGTCTTTATAGGTGACAATATCAACTGAGTTCACATTTTCTCCATATAAAACAAAACAAAACAAAAAAAAACCTTTAAAAAAAAATCGATTGTTATGACAATTGTCCAATAAAAGAGACAACATATCCATCAATGGGAGAGGATTTCAAGAATACAGGTTACAGTACAAAAATGTGGTCCAGGTGGTAGCACATGAAGCATGCATGTGTTTATGTCGCCCTGTTCACCCCTAAAACCCTCATGCGCAGACATACTGTATAAAAAGGCCACATGGCTTGTCCTTCACTATTAAATGCATACGTGTACTCCGACAACTGGCCTCTTTGTCTGCTCTGCTCATCCGAAGACCGACGAAAGGTGCTTTTCCCCCCCTCCTCCCGGTGGACTCGCCGTCACGTATGAATTCTGTCTTTAGTAAGTGTTCTGCCATGAGAGTTATCAATCTTCTTATCTAAATCTTGGCAAGACAGCAAATAAGCGCATTTCCTCAAAACACCAAGCCATAATTAATACCAAGCTACAACCAGCAGGCATTTAGCTCAGCTTAGCACGAAGACTGGAAACAGTTATGCTGTGTTCACACCGGACGTGACGCAAATAATTTGCGCGAGTAGATTACACATAACGCAAAAACATTTCATTCGCATTTCAAGTCGAAGAATTTGAACTTGAGCAAAATATTTGCGTGAGGCGAAAACCAATCAGCATTGAGGTCCTCCATACATCACTGGGCGTCAGACGTGGTATCAGAAATGGAGGATGAAACTATCGTCACTGTTTGTGGGCAACCAGAGCTTTTTGACACGAGTTGCTCTACGTGTCGTGACCGGGCGAAGTAGGGGAGTGGGCTTTTCTTTACATTCAAAAGTTCATATTTCCGTGCGCGTTAATTCAGAGTAGGTTTGTCGGAGAAAGTGGAAGGAAAAACAGACAAATGTTTGTGTCTATCCACGTCATTCACTTGCTCGTCTCGCGTCCGGTGTGAACACAGCGTTAGCACCAAAATCTGCCAACCAGCATCTCTGAAGTTCATGAGATGACATGTCATACCTTGTATAAAAACCAAGACGAGCTTGTTGTGGAACCACAATTTGTTTGTTTTTACGCTTTGGTTTTGTCTGGATTAAACGAACAAAATAGAAAAATTAGTAAACTAGGCTAAATGACTGCCTGCTGTAGCTTCATATTCAACAGACAGATATTAAAGTGGTGCCGATCTTCTTATTTAACACTCATCGAGAAAATGACGAATCATTCCTTTGAAATACAGAAAATCACAAAAAAAAAAGGTTCTCATCTGAAAACCTTGATTTATTCGTTTGTGTGAACGGAAACCTCACGAGCAGTCTCCTACCAAGGGCTCTGTGTTTGTTAAGGGATCAATGGGAGTATACTGTACGAGCATGTAAACAAAAGGCGGTTGGGCTTGAGCATGAGTCTGCTGCGCTCCCTCTTTACACCGGTCCAGATAAAACATGGCCTCTTCAAGCAGCCTCCAACTTTCTCACTGTTGTAAGTGCTGAGGCTTAGTGAAGCCGTTAATCCTCGTTTTACATCTTTTTCCTTTAACATCTGTACTGCGGAAATAACAACAAAAATATAACTTAAACTCTCTAGGCACTGTTTGATTTCCAAGGCTTCGTGTTGTAGATTGTGATAAAAGGTCAGCAAACAGATAAAAAATTAAAAGGAAAAAAAAAAAAAAAAAGAAACCACAGAGTGATGGTTCTGCCGACCAAACACTTTCTCCTCTGTGATACACCAAAGTCCTCTGGGTCCACTCACACGGCCGGACAGACTTGCGCCAAGCTCGGAGGTGGAGAGGCTGTAAGGGCAGAAAGTATCTAAAGGGTAAGTGTGTAGAAGTTTTCAAGGTCAAGTGTCAGTTCCAGTCTTTAACCCATCTTTCTCCTTCGTAAAAAGAAAAGAACAAAGGTCAGACCTTAAGCCATTATCTTCTGGGGAATCTCTATAGAAGCCTTGATGAAGATGCAGTTGTCCCGGATGTAGTTCCTCTTCTTGATCTCTTCGTGCGAGATGAACTTGGGGTAGCCGAAGCCCAGGGTGCTCTCGTCCAGCGAGTTGCGGCTGCTGCTGGGCTTCTGGAAGTTCTTCCAGTTTGGGTCGGGGTTGAAGGTCTCCGTGATGTGCTGGGGTTTGGAAAGCGACGGGTCGCTCTGATCCATGATGGAGAAAGTCACCTTGTAGGAGAAGGGCCACTCCAGCAGGTTGTCGTACTCTCCGGGCAGCACGCGGATGTAGACTGAGAGGTGGGAGCCCTCGCCGCTGCCGTTACCGTTCAGGAAGGCCGACACCTGCAGCTTGTAGCCGTAGCGGTGAGTGTAGAAGGGTGGGCTGAAGAACTCGTGGTTGCTTCGGAGTTTGGCCTCCTGGAGCTTGCGCGTGTAGTCGCTGAGTTTCCAGATGAGGACGCCATCGTGACTGACGGACAGCTCCTCCATCTCCCTCCGCAGCTCCAGGATCTCCTGCCGCTGGCGGCCAACAAGGTTGCACATCATAGTCAGGTGGGACTTGGTGGTGTCTTCCAGATGACGACCAATTGCCAGTTTTGGACACTGCAGGAAGAAAGGAGAGGGATTAATTATGTAGAAGCTGCCAGTGATTAAGGAGAAGCGTTCATCTGACTTGAAGTCATTCAACTTTCCTTTAAGTAACAACAATAAAAAAGAAAGAAGTGTTTCTTTTAATATTTAATATATAAGACAGCGGTGTAGCATTTTTGACATTGTTCATCTGAACATTTCTGAACATGAAAACAAAATCACAGACCAAGAAAACTGCTCTGACAGCCCCTAACTTTAGATTGACAGTTCCAGTCACTGTCACATTGTACAAGGTCCCAGGCCTCAGAACCAAATCATGATGTAAAAATAACATCTGTGCAACATCAGTATCCTCCTCCACAGCACAAAGTTTACTGAGTGGTGTGGCCGATGTCCGACTTTTGTTTTGCCCCCATGAATTATTTGTTTAAATTTGGCAAATCAACATCATGGGAAGTCAGGCTACTTTATATGTTTTCAGTGTGTGATTGATGTCTGCATGTTTTTATTTGCCTGAATTGCGATTTTGAATATTGTCCTTTTATTTGTCTCTAATATACAGTGAACAGCTGGAGACTGCAATCCAAAGATAAACTCCTCTTTATGAATCTGCCATATACTGAACATGATGAAGATGTGGACATTTGTGGATTATTGTATTTAATGGTCCCGCTGCTTTTCAGGAGACACATCTTTACCATCTGTAAATGTAACACGTCAAGCGCTTTCCAGATGCTTTGTAATTCTGAACAGAGCGCCGAGCCGAAAGCACAGAGAACGATCTGCCGCTCTTCCTCGAGCGTGTCCACATTTTCACAAATTGACGTCAGCTTCAAAAATAGACAGAAATATGCAGTCAGAACGCAGAAGTGTTGCTCTCATTAAAATAGGCCCTACAGCCACAGCACTGTATGTCTGAGCGGAAAAGATAATCATTACTCTGGACACGTTGTGCAAAAAGGATATGAGGGAAACATAAGGAAAAAAGTGCTTTCAAACAACAAAGACAAACATGTCTGGCAGTTGATCAGCATATATCAACACTCGAGTTAACAATAAAGTTCCTCCGGGAGCAGAGAATAATCTTCTCAGATGGAAGAATGCAGGGCAGTTCTTACCCTGTGTTTGCAGCCGGCATCTTTGAAAGGGCAGAGGACGAGCGCACTGCCGCAGTTGTCCTTCACGTGGTTAGCCAGGTCCTCTCGGGCGATGTTGGGCGTCCCGCACTGGTTTGGGCACTGGACCGGAAACCGAGGACAGTGATACTGGTGGTTCTGTAGAGGAGTCAGGGACAATGTCAGTCCAGTGCTTCAGTGACAGCGTGATTGGTAAGCGCGCACACTCACACTGCACCGTGGGGTCGTTGCCCAGAGGACAGTGTCCTAGAAAGTTCTAAAAAGCAAGTGTTATAAAAATGAGAGAAAAAATGTCCAGAAAACAACTAATGATGAAGGATGAAGGCACAGAAATTGTGTGAACTGTGCTGCCAATAAAAAAGCAGAGCCCAGTAGATCAGTGTGCAACCAGTGTAATAAATCACTGAAAATTGATAAGCATCTAATCTGATAATCGATGTAATTCCTTGTTTGTTTGCTTCTCGTCCCTTTTACAGTGAACTGACTTTCTATTGAGTTTTAGATTACAGGTAGGACATGGAAGCAGTCTGAAGAGATCACCTTCGAGTCTCTATTTTTGGATGTTGTACCGATGATAAATAATCAGCCTAACCCTAACCCTGACACCGAGTGCTCAGCCTCTGGCTAGATGTGTGCAGAGGCAGATGTGTGCTCTCACACAGCAGAACACCAGCTCACATTAACATCCAGCTGCCACAGGACAGAGACACCCGGAATCATGCCAACTACTACTGTGATATTTTGCTAATAAGAGAGAATTTGCGAAATAATTTGGTTAAACATTTGGTTCTGGTTGTACACTCTGTGTGAGACTGACCTGGATTGTGTCAAAGACAAACTCCTTGCCGCAGTACTTGCAGGGCTGCGTGCGTTTGGGACACTCGGCCATGCTGTGTTGGGACAGCAGACGGCGCATCATCCTTGCCCCACACTTGTTCTCACAGTACACACTCTCCTGAGGACACACACCCTGGTGGTTCTGGGACGCAAGAGAGACATGATTACAATTTGGAAAACAAATACTGTAGATACAGTAGGTCTTTATCCAAATGCAGCTTTTATACCTCAGTTTAGTATTTTCAAAACAAAATACATGTTTTTTTCTGAAAGCAGTAAGGCTTGCAGGTCAACTTTTGACCCAAAGTAAAAATAAAAAGTAAAAAAATCACATTTTTTGTGTGTGTGCATATGAGGCTTTGAAAGGTTTGTCTAATTTTCGTTAACGGATAATGAGTTTTGTGGAAGATGCATTTGTGATCAACAAAATACTGAATGACAAAACTTGGACTTTTAGAATTGGAATTAAAACTGTAGAAATAATTAGTTAAGTAATTGATCAACAGACAATCAGAACTTATTCAAATTAGGGATTCATTATGATAGTCATCTTTTTTGCCAAAGCCACCGACTATTTCATAATGTGAGGATGTACTGCTTTTGTCTTGTTTCATATTATTGAATTGAATACATTTGGGTTTTGTAGAAGGGAAGTCATTATTGACATTTTCGTCTAAATGAATAGGTATTAATCGGAAAAAAATATATATCTTCACATTAATCAATGAATGAAAATGATCATTAGCTGCAGTCTTACTGAAGAATCATTTTGGCTATGAATAATAAACATGAGCCAACTGTGTGCAGAGGGGAGACCCTGAGGGCCAGAGCAAACAAAGGAGGGGCAGGTTAGTTGAACTGACTGAAGTGTTAGTGAGGAGATTCTGGGGAAAACACATACAGTATGAAAGACCCAGTCAAAGCTTCTTTCCTTCTGCCAACATGTGCTATTTCGAAATAGGCCAACACACTCCGAAAGCACTGACACACGTGAATTAGTCTTTCCTGCTGCGCTTCACAAAGGCAGCTTTCATATAGGCACGGAACGGATGAGGCGTCACTCGGGGTTGTTTACGTCAAGCTGCGACTAAGTCGTAACAGGGAGAAAAAAGAGGAATAAAAACAGGTGTGGAGGAGGTGTTTACCTCGTATGCTTCGCCCGTGAACTCGCTGCCACAGAACTCGCACTTCACCTTGCGCTTGGGGCAGTCGTGCTGCAGGTGGTCGGGCAAGTCGCGGCGCGTCAGCTTGACGGAGCAACGATTGGGGCAGGGTATCACGTTGAAGGCGCAGGTGGAGAAGTGGCCCTGAGGGAGACACAGCGACAAAGAGTCATCAGACTCTCACAAACGTATTACCACGCGTTGTGCCAGGCTGTTGCCAGAAACACAACAAGAGGAGAGGAGAGGAGGCAGCAGACCGGAGGGCAGTGGGGATTGCAAAAAAAGAAAGTAACATGAAGGGAAAACAAGGTCAGACAGTTTATCACTGCGTATCTAAGCATCTCACCTGCAGCTGCTTCATTTGGCCGGTCCAGCGGCAGCCTTCCTCGCTGTGGATGCAGCGGATGGGCAGAGCCAGGATCTGCTGCTCCAGCTCTGGATCCGGGTAGATCTGCAAAAGGAAGAGCAGGACGAGGTCAGTCGAGCACATGGTCCCGGCAGCCACCCACAATGAATTAAAGGAGCCGACCGGGTCATGTGGACGACTGTAACATACCACAGCTGAGGTGTATGTTACATAGGTCAGGGTCTGTGCAACTGTGTTTAATGCAAAAACTTGTATCTCCAAGAAAGTTCTTTAAAAGATTTTACTCTTCAATTGAATGTGGGTTTCAGTATTTCCTGAGATTCATTGGCATATCTTGGAAAGAACGCCAATTTGCATGTTTTCCAAATTGTTGAACTATTCCTCTGCATGACAGTTACATGCAAGACAGAGAGAGAGAGAGAGAGAAAGGGAGAGAGCGGAGGAAAATATATATTTTTTCCTCTGGTCACTGAGCGATGAAGGATGAGTCAGTTTTCTGCCCAAACGCCCCAAATCCTCCCCTACAGTCCGCTGTCCTGAGGATTTACAGCTCTGCGTGGCTTCTCCTTCCCGAACTACTGTCACATGAGCAGAGCACTGGTCGAACAAGAAGAGCCACTTCCTCGAACTGACACAACGGCCCCCCAAACAAATAACAGCTCAGTAGCAGCACGCCTGAGCTCACGTGTCTCGCCTGAGCAGCGAAACACTGAGGCCACTGCCGTTATATTAAAAAAACAAATCCAGTTATCAATGTTTGTATCTGCGGTCAGGAGATAGCTGCCCCTGCCAGGGTAAAGAAGTGCATAAAACTATACTTTTAATATGCTCTAAAATATGTTCTAATGCTCCTAAGCAAAGAACAGATGCCGAATATATCACTGAAACGCATGCTTGACTTCTGGTGCACGCCACTTAGACAGTAGACGCAGACAATATCTCGCCGCCATAATCACATTCTTTGAGGTGGGAAGAAAATCCTCCAAAGCAAACTGAAACACTCACTCATTGTTCCAGTCTCGAAATCTGCAGGGAGACTGCAATAATGACCTTTTAATAACTTAGCTGCAGCCAGAACAGGGGGGTTAAGCTCTTTGGAGCTCTAACTGGGGGGGGGTTACTCTGTCTGCTTTAGCCTTTGTTAGTCCCACACTACAACTTTGTCTACTACTGGCACAGAATCAGCAGCAGTACAATCCTTTAATTACTACATCGCTCGTGTTGCGTTGGAGCTCGTCTGTGTTTGTGCATGTTTTTCGGAGGACAGTGTGCAGCGAGCATCATAACAACCCTGACAGAAGACCACCAGCGAGGGGTAATTTGCAGGCGACTGGGAGCCTGTGAGGGCCTTGGTAAATAACCCCGTCCGACAGGTGTGCCGGGAGCACATCCTTCCCGCGGAGCGTCCCTGCTATTACAGGCGCCTCCATCGCTTGCAGCACAGCATGCAGACCTGCGCTGCTGCCCCGCTGAGCCTGCTGCCGCCACCCTGGGTTAACAGCTCAATTTTTGGCAAAAGCTAATGAAATTAAATGTTCAGTTTCTTAACATTGTAAAGTCACATCATTTTTTCGTCTTGAAATCCCAACTATGTCAAGGTCTAATGTCTCTGGATTATATATATATATGTGTATATATATACATATATGTATATATATATATGTAGCTCTCGGCTCTCGCTTCATGGAGCCATCAGCATGTGTAGATCTCGTATTATTTACTAGTATTTGCTGTTGGTTCTACTGTTGAGGACTTTGAGATATGTGCTAAATGAATAAATAAAGCTGTGATTGGATTATTAGAGGAAAATGATCCTTCAGTTTGCTGAGTGCGTCTTACCTTGGCATAGTCCAAGGGCAGCTGATCCTCTGGACACTTGAACACACCCTCGCTGTAATAAAAGAGGAGAGAGAGAAAAAAAGTTTTGTTAATATTGGAATCCCTCTGAATAAAAACAAGGCCGCAGCCAAAACTAAAACTAAAATCATCCCGACAAGGATGTTCAGCCATTTTTAAATCACACTCGGTGCTCGGTGACATTATTACTTCTGTCCCTGATGACGAACAACTCGAGCCAAAAGCCTCTACTTTGACAGCCTGTAGGAGCAGCGCTGCTCCGCCCTAAGTTTTATTCTGTCTCTTGATCTGAGAAGTTCTCTGACTCATCACACTGTATGAACACACACACACACTCGCATGCACAAACTGCACACTATAGTCAGATCTTTGAGCCACTGGCTTTTAATGACATTGACCCTTTCATCTTCTTCCCTCTAAGAGGATACGTCTCCACTGGTTTTTATTACTACAGCAGAAACGACTCCACGCTGATCTGTTTGTCCATAATACATAAAAGGATGATTATGGACTCCACTTCCCAGCTACTTTTGTATTTCTTTCACAACTCAGAGTGAGTGTTTGATTTAGTGGCCGTTGTTTCAGAGACTAGAGTGTGCCAGTTTGAACAGGGCTCAGTTTTCCTGAGAATAAAGCAGTGAAAACCTTGCCTTCGTGCTTCGGGGCTATTCCTCGGGAAAAACAGACGATTTGCTGATTTGCTTAGTGTGAGGCAACTTCTTGCTCTTTTCTTGGCCTCTCTCTTACTGCAGATGAACCCAAAATAAAACCGTAACTCTCGTTTTACTAGAGGCCATCGTGTAGTTTTCGTGGGGCCACGAGAGGTGTCCTCAGTGGCGTGTTTTAGGGCTCGACGAGTGAATGCCATGGCTCATCATAGTAGCCCTCTCTCTGCAAGTCTCTACCCTGATGTCATCATGAAATATTCACACTTGTAAATAATGGAGGCAGCAGCCAAGGCGGGTGAGCTACTACACAGAGCCTGAACTTGTGGCTGCACAGCAAACACATCCAGACACACAAAGGTTACCAAATAAAAAACTGAACAGGAAATCAGTTGCTCTATCCTGGGACATAAATGAGACACCCTGCTGTTTCTGGATCAGAGGTGCTGCCGTACACTGTCCTCGTTTCAACTTCTACTACTTTGATCACTGTTTTACAATTTTTTTTGCATACCCCAAACATAAATTGGTTTAAGTCTCGATAGATTATATCGATAAATCTGCTTTTATTTTCTTGGTTAAGAAACTGTTTGGACAATAGAATGTCAAAACAGAGATTGACAAAACTGTGCAAAACAAGTTGACATATGAGCAAACAATGTGAATAAATATGAATAAACAGAAAACAGTTACTAAAACAGGTAAGAAGCTCTAACTTTGTACCTCACATGAAATCTACTGAAGCTATAGAGACAGCAAAGACGCACAGACACATGCTATGGTCAGAAGTCACAAGCCTTGAAGCCGGATCTGACCTCACGTGCAAGAGGCCTCCATAACCCTGACCACGTCTTCATTACGTTTAGACTAATTAACGGACAACAGCGTGCAAACAGTAAGTGTTTGCCTCTTGGTGTGTTTGCTTGGTCCGCTGCCGTGTCACCTGACCGCGGCTCCCAGAGGCACAGGGACATGTGACGGTGCGGCAGTGCATGTGCACTTCGCCCCGTCTACCCAGCTGCTGTGAAACCAAGGAGTTTGCCAAAGGGGGGGATGGGAGCAGAGGTTCGGCCTGAGGGGGAGGGAGCGTTGATGAAAAGGGGGGGGATGAGGGAGGTTAATGCATGACGAGACAGCAGTAATTCTCCTCCATTAGGGTCACTGTGTCAGCAGGGAGCTGGAGACCAATTAACAAGCCACAACGGGCTATAAAAGAGGGTCAATCGATTAGAGGCTCGGGGAGCCCGGTCAGCATCACATGTGTAGTGTGAAATCATTTACAGTGCTCATCACCATCACTGGGGAACCTTCTCACAGTTTGGAGGGGGAAGTATCGAGGGCACTGACTGCCACGACGAGAGGAGATGGGAAGCGACAGGCTCTCAGCTCTGGATAGGGGACAGCCAGAGGCCCCCGTCCAGCTCGGGCCCCCCGTATCTGATGCACAGAGAGGCAGACAGGCCAAAAGAGCCTAGTCACAGACTGTCAGGATAATTCTATCCCTGGTCGCAGAGGAGCTCCCGCAGCCACACATTCACGTGCGCGTCCCCACTGCTGCTAATACCACTCCACTCTCGTGGCCGCTCGTGATTCGAACTCACTGCCGCTTCTCGACAGCACATTAGCAGTGAAGGGCAGGGCCGATGTGTAACACAGATCCAGGCCAACTCCATCCATGTGCGCCGACTAACAAATCCTCTGACTAGTGAGGGCTTTCTAGGTGAGACGGCAGAGAAGCATGGCAAAAAATTGCTCAATGTCACAAATAAAAATGATTGATCAATCTGTATTTTTTCCCCCGAAATAAATTGGTTAATTTTTTGGGGTCTAAAAATGACTGAAAATAGCTGTTCAAAAATGTCTGAGAAACCTTTTCCAACCCATTGTCCAATCACGTCAAAAATATGTTAGCATGTTAACATCTGTTGAAGTTGATGAACATCATATCATAACTATCATAACTGATTTATCTTTTCCACTCCTCAAACAATAAATCTGTTTATACCTTATTGCATAAATAAGCATTGCAATTGCATTTTGGGGTTTGGGCGCATTGGACAGAAAAGAAAATGGATTCATAAAAATAAAAGAGAGGTTGATCAGTAAGTGAGGTGCAGCCATAATACAGTTAGAGTAAAAGATATACATAACTGTTACACAAAGTGCAAAGAATTTTTTTTCCTTCAAGTGGGAACTTGTGGGAATCTCTGGCCACATTTCACACCCTCATCAACGATCGTCCAGGCTGATAAACAAGTGTTTCTGTGTTATCACGCCACCGTGGAGCAGCTTGAGTCGGTACACAGAATACAATAATGCTATCACCTCATTCAAATTTCATTGCCTCCTCGTGCCCGCTACGCTCGTACCGTGAGAGTAGAGGAGGCTCTACAGCTGCTCTGCTGTGAAGATGATCATATGCGAATAACTATAATAAATCACCTCAAATTCACAGTCAGACAATAGTACAAACGTCATCGCATTGTGTCAACTTGTAGAAAACACATTGGGCCCTCTGCGGGTGAAATGCGCCCTACAGTTAAACCCATCATCGCTCCGGACCCTAAACCCCTCTCCCTAATTGCCTCCTCTCCTCCCTGTCCTCAAATATTCTTTTCAGGCACAGATTAAACTGCCATGCATTCATCCAGCTGACACCACGAGGACAGCCGTCACAACATGCCTCGTCACTGCACGCGGCTCCTGACAGGCAGACGGTGAGGAGTACAAATCCCTCAGGTTTAATCTCACTGGAGCACAGCGGAGGGGTGTTTTGTTTTTTTTCCAAGCGACAGCGACCGGGCTGCAGGCCGCACAGTGAGGACATGTTGTTGACAGGCCGCTTCCTCCCAAACCAGGACCACTGAGTGACCTTGAAAACCTAACAGACAGACTCCTAAACAAACCTCCCTGTGTTTGCATATGTAGCGAGCAGGGCATTTCGAGACGCACTGAGCAAACTAAATCAAAAGCATGAGGGCTTTGGAGAATGTCCGTGGCACATTACCACTCTAAACAGACCTCTGTCCCACCAGGTGGTTTCTCCTTGACTCGGATGCCGATGGGGAGCCTCGAGTGAACTCCCTGCTTATCTCCCCCCGGAGCTCACTGCCAGCTTTTGCGTTCATCCTTTGTCTTTTCTAGTTATAACCAAGATTAACTTTTATATAAGCAAACAAACCTTTAGACTCCTCCAGTGCCCGCCGTGCAGGCTTTGGGTCTCACAGATAAAACCGTCTCCTCTCAGGAAGTTGGCAGAAAACAGGAATTTTGTTTCATCTCAGATAAGAGTTCCTATAATCCCCCCAAATCTATCTGGTTTGGGGTTTACGTCTTTAAGATCGTGTGCAGTCATGACTTCCTTCTTCCGAGCCTATTGTCTTCAACAATAATACTAGCCTACATAAATTGCTATATAAACTCTTCCTGGCAATCATAGTGTTCAAGGATACTGTTAAACTGACTTGCAGTTAGTGTAGAGTAAATTTTAGCTCTTCTGTACTGACATATATATGGTGTGAGACATTGGGACAACTATTGCCACTAATTATGGAAACTTCACAAAGACAAAGCACAATCTTTTTCCAAAGATTTAATAGGTCATTTTTTCCCCAAGCTGTCTCTGGAGCTGTCTGACCACAACCCCCAATTTGTCTAAAATTCTTCCAAATGAAAACGGTCGCTTACAGGCCGCGGTGCACGACAGAAATGGAGGCACGTCTGTTGAACCTTCAACGGTACAACATAAAAAAACAAAATAAACACATCAAAAAATGTTAATATTAATAATAAAATCAATCTACAGATTGTACAACTTCTTTCACCCAACCAAGTTTAAACTGAGCCAACCATCCAACTGACAATCCCAAAAACAACTCCCTCTCACTAGCAGGGGGAAATAAAGCAGCAGAAGGCGTTTGGCCTGCGGAGGCTCTTCCTCTCACCCTCACGACGGGCTGGATTAACGCCCTCATGTGAGTAGTCGGTGCTGACCAAAGAGGCCCCATAAAAGAGGTGGAGTGACAACGCTTGTAGCTGGATGCTGTTCCCACCTGCGCAACCTGATACCGAGCTCAGAGCCCCTGTGGCCCACGGCTGATTTGGCTTTTCAGTCGAGCCCTCCGCAGCCCTCTCATTTGCCTGAAAAGGGAGGAGCAGGTCTCACTTTCACAGAGTGTGATGACACACCGGCCCACAGGTGGATCGACTGCTCCTTCACAAGCTTTCTGTGCGGGACATCAGCACAGAAAGATGCTGTGACAGCTTCTTGTGTGGGATTTAATACCTACACGATAAACTGTCCATACCCGTGGTTTGCTAGAGATTATATTGCGTGCAAGCCCTCTGACGTTTGCGGTGGCATTCTTCTCTGCTTCGTCCAATAAGATGGTTCACGCTAATGTGGAACAAATCAAGTCACCTACATATACACTGAACTTACTTAATCAGCCTACATGGGCTCAGAAGGGTTTGACACTGTGATTGAACTGATGGTCATATTGCCCAACATGACTCTAAAATTGGCAACTCTTCTGGCAATTGATTATTTGCCATTTATTAAAATGAAAAATCAAAACATTGCCTGCTCAAAAAAGAGCATCCTCCTTTCTATGTCATGGGACAAGTATAACTTATTGTACTCATTGATAGATAGATAGATAGATGAATAGTGTGATTTTGTATTTTAGCATTTCAAAGATTAGAATCAAATATTAATTCTACTCTGGTGTGAGGATATCTTTTTTTTTTTCTTCTTTTTTTTGCAGAAAGTTTTTTTTATGGATTTTAGAGAAACTGGTTTGTTGAGGTCTGAGGTGGACACCTGTCCAGAAATATGACACCTGTAAAATCCCATTAGACTTCCTCTGCTGGTCCCTAACAGCCACCGGCAGCTGCTTCTTATGAAGTAACAATGGCTGACAGTCTGCAGGTTATGGTCATCAACAAGACAGAAATAAATTACATCTGACTCAGTGTCGGACAACCTAAAAAGACAGGCGGAAAATGATTACCGCTTCCTATGGTGATTACACATATTCACATAAATCAAGCAGAGCGAAATTAGTGAGTGTTGTTTAAAATTGTCGTCTTTGTGTTGTCTTTATCCAGAAGAAAATACAAAAAAAATTATTGGGTTGCTCTGCCAAAGCAGGAAAAAGAAAATGATGCAAGTGGAAGAAAGGCACCACTACTACGAGAGAGAGTCTGTGAGTGGGTGGATGTCTGGCCTCTTTCCCTGGCTTCATCTCCAGCACCCCATGTAACACACTCACTGGGACCAAATGTGGACGAAGATAGAAAAACCGATACAGGATTGTTTTACTATGCGCTGCACTGACACTACCTACACAGACCTGAAACAAAAGACATTGGTTTTTGCTCTTTCGTAATATTTGTGCATGTCATTTTTTACAACCACACGAACACCGTAAGATCCCGGCTGTGAGGACACCTGAGGCCAGTCCGACTCATGCTGTCATCACTTATGTAATGATATTCATTCTCCTTGCAGTTCACCTCACCATGCTGACATTTGTGAGCACAAGCCATCTGTGAGTCAGTTCACACGCGTCCAAAGGTCAATAAAATCGTGTTTGTTTTTTGCCTAAATGTCAGTTTTGCAGTAGGGCAGCCCGTCGACAGAGTAGTATTACTGCATTCTGTACCGTGGGTTACTTAAGGACTCAGAGCTTAAAAGAGTTCTGAATGTTTTTTCTCTCTCTCGCCTGCTCTAGACAGTAACAACAGTGGCGAGTCTTTCAAGTGCCTGCAGGCTGAGGAGGCATTACCCATTTGTAAACTAGAACTGTGACTGGTGCGACACTGGATGGGGCTGCAGGAGGCGTTTTAATGGTTTTTGTGGACTTATTATCAAACAATCCAGCTCATTGACTAATAATGTATCAATTTTATAACATGACACAACTTAATTATTAATTAATTGGTTAATCTACCCATCGGTTTTCCGACCCTAATTTGGTTCAAGGTCGCATTAATTGATTCATTGTATTACAAAAAATATTATTATATACAGCTGTGTCCATAAAAATACGAAGACGAAGACTGCATGGACTGTAATTGTACATAACAACTGGGTCATTGTGCGAAATACTGGGGAAAAAATGGACTATATACATGTCTATATGATGTAGACCCCACATATATGCCAAAATTGGTAATTTATCATTTTCAACCAACATATTTTGTATACGTAAGGTTGGTGGAGCAGAATCATTACACCTTTGTAATTTTGTTATTGTTCTTTCTTGTTCAAAGCAGACCAACATTTCCTGAATGGAAATATTTGCTTACGTGATTATACAAGAGGCTCTGAAAAGCCGCTGGGGTGAAATCAGAGATTCAGTTTGAATTGTTGGGCAATTAGATGAGGTATTATCAAATTGCCAGAGGTGCCGCTAGGTAGACACCTGCCAGAGGCCGAGCTGGCTACAAAAATGGAAACGAGAGGAAGCGAGGAAGGGAAGAGGAAGCAAGGATGGATGAAAAGATGAAGAGGGGGTCACAGGGAGGATGAAGTGCCATCTGCAGCCTGAACACAAGCCTGTGAGATGCAGTAATCCAACCTTAAGTGTGAGAGAGGGGGAAACAGCACAAGTATTTATAATCCCCTCGCACTCCTCAGTCAGTCTGCTTCCATCAGTCTAATCGGGCTTTGACACAGAGTCATTATCACAGAGGGGAGGGTTACAACATGAAATACCTATCAAGTATGTTTTCATTGACTTTACAGGTTTAAAGCAATCCTAAACTCAAGTTTTTCAGGGCTTCCTTCTAAAGCGCACGTGTGATAATAGATTTTTTAGTGTGACACATGGATGGACAGATATGAACGTGGTTTCTTCGTCTAATCGGACTCTTGGCAAATGCAAGCTATTACATCACATTTTTAGAGAGTATTTCATGTCTTCATCTAGATTTGTGCCCATAGCTGACAAACATGAAGCTCGCATCAACAGCTAGTTATGTTTAGCACAAAGATAATTTAGCACAAAGACCGGAAACAGGTGGAAACAGATGGAAAAAGAACCTTTATGTGTGGTTTGTATCATCACCAAACTCTTGTAATCCTGACACAATGTTGCCGAATTGCTGACCTATTCCTCTCACGCCCTATTCAAAGAACCAAATATCTTCTTAGGATATGGATTTTATTCGCAGTTATGCAGGTTAAAAACCTCTCCAGACTGTTTTGCAACTGGGCAGGCGAGCAATCAGATACATGAAACAGGCAGATGCACTGTAATAGACTGCAGTGGGATCTTTTGTTCTCCGTGGTCGATTTCATCCCTCGTATGCAGAAGGTACGGGGAAATCAATCCACTTTCATTAACTGCTGCTGATCCGGGTGAAGGCGTGGTGGGGGGGTTGAGAGAGAAAAGTCTGTCCCATCAATTGTACCAGGAGCTGAGCTCATGCATGCACGAGTGCCGTCACCCTCACCCACGCCGTAAACAGCAATAAAAAAAAAAAGAAACGGGACCACCATAACAGAGGCGTGAGCAACACACACGAGGGCCTGCACCGCGAACATGAAAGTAAAGCAGCGCTTGAAAGGAGCTGCTCTGCGTTTGATCTGGTTGAAGGGGACGGTTTGTGGAGGGGCCCAGTGGGTGGAGGCCCCTGCGCCCGGAGATCAATGGAAGTCCTGAGCTTTAACATGTCGCACATGTGAGAAGGAACCTACTGGTCTGTGAAAAAGCGCTAAAAGCTGCTGTCAAGGCTGCCGTAGGTGTGAAGCACCCTCATTTTCCATTTTACTACCCACTGTCACACATTTGTTAACATCCAAATGCTGCAAAAGAACAAGACAAGTGTTTCAACTGTTATTCAACGACTTCAGCCTAAATTGAGGCAATTACATGCTATGAATTTCTCCAGATACGTGTGATTTTTTTAGCTGCCTTGATCACAGATGGCTGGTCTAATTTTAGCTCGGCTTCAGAGGGCAGATTTCTGCTCGAAACGCCGATCTGCAGCGGCGGCGGCGGCGGCGGCTGGCCTCGAGGAGCTGCGGCGCTGCCACACTAATCCTGTTGAATGCCTGCACTGGACCGAGGGGCTCTGAGATTGCCAAGGAATCGCCCGGCCTATTAAAAAGAGGCGCCGCCTGCCAACTGTATGCACATGGCAGCAGGAAAAGCGGGGCTAGACACAGTCGCCTCATTTTCCTTCAAACAGCATTAATGAATCAGCAATTGGAGTCACAATCATCAAGAGGCACAGCATGAAATCGCAGCACTGACACGGATTATGTGTGGAAGCAGCAGTACACTTCGGGCTATTGTACAAGCCATCTATCAAAGTAGGAGGGAAAAAGATGTTATGCATTTTCAATCAGTGTGAATTCTGCAATAATAATAATAAGAAGAAGAAACTTGCTATATTGTAGGTGTTTTGAGGGAATTTCTGTCGTCGTCAGTTCATGAATAGATATGAATTCACACAACTCTTTTCTCTACCCTATTAGTTATTTGCACGTAATAATCATGAAATTAAAATAAATTAACTGGCGGTTGATGTAACAGCAGTAAACTTATCTTAGCAATCCTGCTGGACACAGGGGAAAAAGCTGCCTGGCTCTGACCAAAAGTTTTTGTCCAGATTAAACACAGATATATATATATCTATATATATATAGATATATATATATCTACACCATAAAGGTTATTTTACACACTTCTCTGCTCAGTTATATACTACAGTTGCTGAGGAATCAGTCAAATTTTATGTTTCCGTTTAAGCATCCAGAGCGAAGGTGCAAGCCTGGAATATGAAACCTCCATCAGTCATGACAGGATTGAGATTTAATGGAGTGTTTCTACTATCCTCCCTCACAGTAATAAACTGAACAAAATCCACCCTGACACAAAATCCCAAAAAGCGTTTGTGTTAAAAAAAAAGCCATTTCAATTTAAAAAAGGATCAGAGGTTTCATGCTCTGTGAACCAATTAAGACGTTGCGTAGAAGGTCGTCCCATAGCTGGATAATTCACATGCCTCTACCTAAATTAAGCGTTGCAGATTTCAGTGGGAATTAAGTGTCGATGTGCCTTTTTTTTGTCAAGACAGTGAGCTCCTGTGCAGAGGAATATGCCAATGACTTGTTATCTGGGCCAAATGGCACATTGTTCCGACGAAACAACCTCCTCTTGCTCTCCTTGGGGTTTGTTTTATGACTTTCAAAACCGCCAAGATCCGTGTGACCCAGTCCAGAGGCAAAGAAGGACAGTTTCTCTTTAAAGAGAATTTACTCCGCACTTGGCCACCAGAGCTTCGGCATTTATCAGAGGCCACTTAGAGGTAAAGTTTTACGGTTTCACACCTATAGACACATGAGCTCATGGCACCAGGAGAGGGAGAGACGAGCTGTTGCTTTGCCGGCTATAATCATAAATCACATTTTATGCAAATGGTAAGCAGGATACTTTGGTTCATTCATTTATGCAGTCTGCTCTCGATGCCAAAACCCATGGCAGACAAAGAAGACTGTTGTTTTTGATGCTTGCAGATCTACTGAGCCTCAGAGAAACAAAGCACTCATCACCCTTCAATTAAAACCATTCTTTTATTGCAGTGACTGTCAATGCTTTGAAAATGTGGCGAACGTGAGCTGTAAATAAGCTGAGAGGAGAAAACAACACAGCATGTAAGAACTCAAATTAGAGTTAATAATAGATAATGAAGATAGCGTGATCTTCACAGATAATTCCAAAGTGTGTAGTTGTAATTTACCTTTACAAACCTGCATTGGAAAGTAACGTTTCTTCATGTGTAGACAATATTTCTGTAAATGTAAAAAATGTGAATACAAATCATATCAGCGGTGAGGTCAAAAAGAACATATCTAGATGACAGACACAAAGCAGAAAACTCAGTGTGCAAAGTTCCTACACTGTGTGACAATGAAGTAACAAGTCCAGAATCTGAGTGGACAATGACAATCACAAGAGTCAACCTGTCCAATAAGAGGGAAAATGGTTGGATAACCATGTTTACCATAAGCATCAAATATAGTTGGACAAGCCGTCGTCCATCTTGAAAATCGACTGCAACTCTCAGGCAATGGATCCAGCTGCCCTCTGGCTGGACTATGCTTTGTAATTGTATAGTCATTGTCCAATCAGATTTGGGCGTAAAGACGGGGTCGAAAGTCACACTTGCAACTTGAGCTTCACAGTGTAGGAACTTCAAGCACATTACACACACAGTTTTCTGCCTGTTATTTGTTATTTCACAAAAGCACTCCTTTGTGTAACCTCACCACTGATATCATGTGTTCACAGATTTTTATAGCATTTGACGTATTTATGTAGTCTCTTTATTTTACAAGTACAAAACCTTTAGACACATGAAGCGGATGAATGAACTCAATTTCTCATGCAGAAATATACAGACTGATTTACAACCACAAACTTTTGGAATTATCAGTCTGCGAGCTTCAAAAAATCTGATTGTCCCATAAGCCTCTGCAGCGAGACAGAAATTCAACAAACACAGAGCAGGGTCCAGATTATTTCACCCAATTTCTGCCTCTCCTCTCCGACCGGCAGCAGCAGGTGGGCAGTGCAGATAATCCCTCCGACCAGTCACATCTTACGGACAACAGAGCTTTTAATTGACTTGCACCTGTTCACCCTTCGCAGCGGAAAAGGAACTAAAACCCCAAGACCTGCAACCGCGCCTTCGGTTTTCAAAGTGTACGCAACAAAACACCCAAACTCCATCGCACTGCCGGTAACACCAGAGAGAAAAGAACTCGTAAAACCCGTCGTCTTTTCTCTCCCCGTCCTTCAAAGATAAGTACTCCGCACCATACACACACCTCTCCGGCTGACCCGCTATGTGTGCGCAAGATAGCAGGTGTGGGTAAACCATTATCAGCTTTGCTGTGTGAGGGAGTTATTTCAGTCAGATCCCACAAGAACACCTTTGGAAAAAAATGTGCAATGGCCCCAGGGACACGTCCACTAATTAGCGAGAGGGGGCGGAGTCCAATCCCACAGGAGGATCACGGAGCGCAAAACAGGAGAATTGGTTTTTTAATACGTCGAAGCGATGACGCTGTAAATGCTGTGAAACTGATGAAGCCCATTTCGCACCACGTGAACTGTGCTGAGGAGTGACTGAGATCGAGGCCAACTGGAGACAGGGGCAGAGCAGAGATAGGATGATGATTTGGATTTTTCCCCGTTATCGCAGCAGAGTGCGGGAAGCACCGCCATGAGCGCGATGTGTCATGAGTCACTTGATGCCTCACTTTCTTCTGAGGTAACAAAGAAGAAAGTGTTATATAATGTGGATTTCTGCTTTCGGCTCATTTTCATTTCCACTGTAATGCAAATGGGGCAGGGGGGGGGGGGGGGGGGCGGGGGGTGCCCTCTTTCCCTGATTTGTCGACGAGTTGATTTGGGCCTGTGAGGTGTGCGCATCACTGGCGGTGACAATTTTAGGTCTTTCTGCTTTTGTGTCCATGGTAACTGGGAAGGTGAGGGCTTTTTTAGGTGTGCGTGGCACACAGTTGTCTGCACTTGGCAGACAGTGAACACACATTCACAGAAACAAACAATGCATGCTCGCTGCCGTTATTATCGGATGCTGTGATCACACGTCAGACATGCTGTGGCTCCTGTTTGTCTGTATCAGTCTGAATCTGCGAGGAGTACACGTAGGTCAAATCCAAAAACAATACAGTAACCGCCCCACCGGGCCTGTGCCTGCCTGTGGGCCAGCTCCACGCTGTGCCTCTTGCACTTGTCCACTTCTCAGCTTTGCGGATGCAATTTCTTTGTTCGACGAGGCGCTGACGTCAAATTGCCTCCTTTGTTTCAAAACGCTGCGGCTGCATTGTTCGTCTAGCATGAATTTTCTTCAAACTGCTCCTTGTTGCCGGGAGCAACAATAAGATAAATGACAAGATTTCTTGAATCAGCACATAAAAGAGCAGAGGTGGAAATAAAAAGAGGAACTGGCAACAGATTGAGATGTCACCCGTTCCTCGAAAGAATGAATAATTTGAGTGAAAAGGAAGGCTTTTTAAAAATGAAATGTTTTCTTTGTCAACTTAATTATTAGCCACGCGCGCGCACGCACGCACGCACACACGCACACACACACGCGCACACACGCGCACACACGCACACACACGCACACACACGCACGCACACACACGCACACACACGCACACACACACACACGCACACACGCTTCTCACTTTCTGTGATTGTTAACTCTGTACCATCATCATCAAAACGACACATTTGATTAATTTGATGAAATTGGGATGAGCATATTTTATGAACCAATCGAGAAAATGATCGTCAAATGAATGAATAATACAGACAATATCTAGCTGCCAAGTGAGGAGTCCCACTTATTAATCTACCAGCAAAATCATGTCCATGGTTGAGCTGAGCTGAGAGTGTTGAAAACAAGCGCCCCTTTATCCAGACAGACTTGACTTGACGATCCATCTGGACGTGCACCTAACAGAGCGACTTCCTTTCGTGGGATCAATAGTCGGTCTGTGCAGAGAGGACGAGGGATGTCCTGAGTGTTAACGCTGTGTTGACATATCTGAAAATGAGCCACAAGCGAGAACCTGAGACACAACACAAGGGAGTTCATGTACTTGACAGAGACATTGAGCTGTTTGGTTAAAGGACCGCCACAGTAAACAGACAGACGGCTGATGGGAGGAAACGTGGACGAGTCCTGGCAGGAAGGAAGCCCCCCATCACTGCTACAAAAAAAAAAGAAAAAGGGCGGAAAAGGCCGAGGGGCAACCGGGCGATGACCTTAACATTAATGGGGCCCCTGTGGATAAATGATGATAATTCAGAGTGTGTTCGCTTCAAGTGAAGGGCTTAACTGCTCCGCCAACACCTGTTCAGCTCTACAGAGGAGCCTTTCACTGAGGACAGGTGCCTCGGCAGCGAGCCGCCCACTTCCCCTCGCTCGGCGCTCCGCTCCCAGCTGCTCGTCTTTCAGACCTCAGACACGGATTCTTCACGTGCCTTCCTGTCAGCTCAGCAGCCACTCAGCTGCCTGCTCCCAGAGACAGCATCCTAACACAAACAAGGCCGGACTGCCAGAGCATCACAGGAGCATCTCACATCAAGTCGACGTGATGTGGAAATACCGCTGCGTGTGAGGGTTTTATTGTTTAAGTGGTATAGGCTGTATTTTCCTGTGCCTAAAAACGCTTTTTTTCAGTTTATGCTAGAGGGCAGAAATGTCCCTAAAATGTACGTGTATGCCTCATTTCCTGTATGAATAATAACACATTACTTCATTTCGGATCAGCAGCTTGACTCACATGTAAGAGAAATGTCATTTCTCAGAACATCGAGTGTCTTCATTTCCTATTGGGAAATAGTTTTATCTTAAACCACGCAAATATAATCAGTCAACTATCAAGTACGATGAAGAACATCTTAAAAGATGATTATTCGGATAGCAAAATAACTGCAAAATAAATGATTGTCTAATCTGAGTGACTAATATTTCCAATCCTTTGCAGTACTAATCTGTAACATCTGTAACCAAAAAAGTGGTAAGTAGGCAATGTTTTGTATATTTGATTTGAAGGTTAGCTGATAATGAAAGAGCATTTTCTGTCAACCGGCTAGTTAGCTGATCGGCACTAATCGTGGGCCTCCCTTGGGCAAAGACGTTTGACAAAGATCGGAATAATAAAAAGCATCCTGCTGGAATAATTTCTGTGGGAGTCTGAACATGTGTGTGTGTGTGTGTGTGCGTGTTGCTGCACACATATGCACACTGGGTCTGTCGGCTCCCTAGTCGGTTCAGTGACCTGTGCACAGGACAAACAGATTGGAGGGGTGGGGCGGGGCGGGGTGCGGGGCAATTAGTGCAATAGCAAGCAAGAGCACAGACACAGTCAGCCTGAGCACTGAAATGGTTTTGAACTGTGTCTCATACCATAAAACATCTGCAGTTGAATCCTAAACTGGTCATTTCACAGCCCCACGTCAAGTCTTCACTTCAAACCTCGGGAGGGTCTCACGTGGTTTTGTGCTGGTGACAGGCAGCGAGCATGTATTAGTTATGATAAACATACCTTTATCCAAACTCTTTCACATAGCATGCATACCCGGGCACGCGTAGGCACTGGCCATGCTTCTCATCCGGGCCAACTGGCTGCGGTCCAGCAGCAGGGCTGGGTTTGGCGGCTGGGTCCCGGCACGCTGGCTGTGTCAGGGGCAAGGTGCCTCGCTGCATAGCTGGAATGTTTTCCCAAAAGGCTGGGAGATTCATTTTAAAGGAGCACTTATAGAGGAGGGCAAGTTGAGGCATGTCTATAACCCGCTCTCATTGGCCGCAGCACACATTCACTGCTGCTCAATTCAGATGATCAGAGCTCACATTTAGCACTCATTAGATTATTACAAATCAAATGAACGCCCTGCAAGTTCAGACTTCCATCACCTGTATAACTTATTATCATTGTCATTAGAACAATAACTGAAAATGTGCCTATGGAATTCCCCAGAGCCCAAGCTGACATATTTCAATGTTTTGTCAGTAACTTGTGGCTAATGGTGGCAAACTTGACGTTATGAAATCTAATAATGCTACCATTACAGGAATTCTACCATTATCACATATTGTAACTGTCAATTGTGGCCAAAGCGCTTGCTGTTTAGCAAACATTACATAACTTAAAATAATCCATTAATCAAATCTTCCCAGCTCTAATTTTACCCCTTAATTGGCTGCAGGGCCTGTCTCCATAATGTGCTTACGTCCATTAAATTCCTTAACAAACATGCAATTAATAAAATCACCAAACACTAAATTGACACACAGTGACTCTGGGAGTTTTGGGGCCCTCGCTGCGCTGGGGAGCCTCTCCCGTTTAGTAATCCAGCTTTGAGAGTTCAGCTCTTCACATGTAACATGAAGTCAAACGGTAATTGCAGTAATTTGAAGTTGTTCTCTGCGAGTGACTCAGGTGAGTGGCAGTTGAGTCCTGTCTCTCAGACTTTTCCCTAGACCACAAACTGCCTTTTACACGGTTTTCTATCGCAAAACAGTGAGCGTGGTCACTGATTTAGGCAAACAGTTGTGGTTTACGTACTGTAGAAGTTAACGAGATTCATTGAGAGAGCGCAAAAATGAGCACTAAGGATGTGTTCTTTTCTAAAGCTGTTGAACTGTCAAGGCTGTTTTGCTCACGAATCGAATTAAATCACTTTCAGGAGCCGACTGTCAACAAATAAACTCCCTTGCAGCCGACGTGACCTGTAAGTGACACGACGACAGACTAAACATCTCCGTGAGGAAATCATTGGTGGAAGAATTACCCAGATCTTTTACGAAGGTTAAAGTACTAAAACTTTATTACAAGTAGAAGCCCTGCATTGGAAATGATATGACTGATGGATTAAACGTGTGAACGGCATTTTGCTTCTGTGGTTGGGTTTGAAGTGGAGATGATTTTTAACTGGTTTGAATAATGAGCTTTTGACTCAGGATTCATATCCTGACTATTTCCTTGAACAACTGATTGATTGGTTTGTAAAAAATCTGAATATAGTCAGAACAATCTGTCACCATTATTTTTATTATTTATTTTATTATTCAACTGAGAAACCAGCAGGTGATTTACCTCCAAATCTGTGCAGTACGGTACTTTACATTCAACCACTGGAGAAAATCCGCCTAAGAATTCAAAGCACCCCGCCATCTTCTCTTCATATCCATGCACACAGCGAGTCACAATACGAGACTCGCAATAACGTCTCGTCTGCAGCTGTGTGAAATGGTCAGGACACTTTCTCCCAGCGATGTCATCATCACAGCTGCATCTCCAAAGCCTCTCAGCTTCCTCCCCGGAGGCGCGCCGCAATTACCTTATCCTGAAACAGGCCGGCCGACATCTATCTGTCTGTCCCTGGGGTGACAGACGGACGCGGCGCTGTGGAAACGCTTAAAGAACAAACGCCTGGCAGCTAATCCAAAAATTACAGGAGCAAGAGTATTAAGAAAAGAAAGATCCCTCTGCAAAAAAAAATATTCATATTCATATTTACTGCCTTTTGTTTTCTTGCCAAGACTTTTATTTTAAAAGTCCATTATTTCCTATTCTTTTCTTTCGCGTTTCCCTGAAAGAATCATGTTGTTTGATGCTAATGGCAAGAATAATTCCTGGTTGTATTTTTGCTGAGTTATTTTTTTTGTCGTTGATTATTATTGAATGATGCTGAATTGTATGTGCGTTTGTTTGTAGACACGTTTCACATTTTGCGGGTTTACTTCACCTGCTATGCACTGAATGAAAGAATCAAGGCCGTGTTACAAATGACTGGAAGTGCACCAACTGGAAGATCACGCTCCCGTTTTAACAGAAACCTCTTGAAAACTGCAGTTTTAGTTCTTTCCTTTTTTTTCAGGCTGGCTTTCAATGCTTTCCAAACACAGGTAATTACTGGGTATTGGATGTCAACATCCTTTTCCTTATACTCAAAAGACCCAACAACATTGTGACTTGGGGTCGTTTCCTGTTGTTCCTGTTTGGATTACATTCTCTGACTCATTTTGGGTACAGCTACCGTAATGTGCATCAAAGCTGAAAGCCTCATACAGGACCAATCTCTTATTCTTGTCTTGAATGTCTCTCTCATACAGTGAATTTGTCAGGTTCAGAAAAAAGTTTCTCACTTCAGAAAAAAGTGTGTAAATGACCTGCGTATGATGAATGCCACCTCATATTACGGCGAGCGTGCACGTGGATAGCAAATTAGCATAATTAACAGCTTCATGATACCATATAAGGCTGCACTTGCACCTGCCCCATGAAAACAGTACAAACAGAAAACAGTAAAGAGAAGAAGAACTTTGTATATTCAGAGATTAAAGTCAGTTCAGAGAAGCATTTACGGCACAGGGACCTGCAGTGCCTTGTCACCTGTTCGTCACTATACGTCTGTCTAGGACTTAGAATATATTTTGGTTTCTACTGAACCAAAATCCATGTGTACAAGTTCATATTTTGAATGAAATACTTCAGCAGCATTAGTGTTACAATGCCTTTGCCGCAGTATCTGTACTTAATGCGCCAATAGCAGAGGTAAACATCCACGTTAAACTTTAAAGATCAGAGATTTTTCGTGTAGTCATCAATCAATCGGTCTCAAAGTCCAGGAGTGTGATGAGGTGTAAAGTTCAGGAATGTGCAGGAAATAGCTGACGGCACAGTGTCACAGAGGTAAAGTCTCTGGACTTGACAGGTGCTGAATATCATGGAAGCGCAGAGAATAGAGCAACGACTCTTCTTCTCTCACTAACGCTGCTGTATCTCACAGCGTTTATTTCCCCCTCTCTCTCTCTCTCTCTCCTCTGAGTGAGTGGCTCCTTCTATGCATTGATGTGTTCAAATTTACTGTGCCGTTTCCAGCTCTGTCAGCCCAAGTCCATCAGCTGACAGGCAGCCTCAGTGCGCAGCTCTGAGAGGCCTTCACAGAGCCCAAAGTGCAGAGCGGAGAGGGCCTGAGGGCTTTCAGACCGCTAGACACAGCGTCTCTCTGTGTGCAGCTCACTGACCACTGTTGTCGCCAGGGGAGGAAGATGACTCCCCGGATCTGGACCCAGGATGCCTTCGGACACCTGCAGGAGGTACTGTGAATGTCCCTGTGATGCGGCCGAGGGACGGAAAATGCTAATGGACACACAGTCATTCATCGGCCATCCGTGGCATCGGGCCCATTCAAGATACAGATACCCAGTGAGAAACAAAGCCCCAGCTGCCTCCAGTGCCACACTGACGCACAACATTGGGCACCAATGCAACACGGCTCCATTTAGCCCCTAAAGAAACGTCCCGTCACAGCGGCCAAAGTGGCGCTCTATACGTCCCATCTGGACGGCCACACTCACAATGGACAGAAGTGGATTCATCGTGTGTTGAGAACCGCCGCTATAGAGAACCATGTGCTGAAAGAGCCAAGCATGTCTCTGATCACATCTGTGCTTTAGGAGTCCAACTTGTGAAAAACTCGCCTTTTACCAAAGGTTTCTACAAGTCACTGTTATGGTCAATAAATAATTTGATAATTCAGTGAGTGCAAACAACTTCTGTGCTCCATAAAGGACATTTGTCTTTTCATCAATGTAAACGAAAAGGTCAACCTTTTGAGATATGTGCCTGTTTACCCTCTTGCAGTGTTAGATGAGAAACTTGTGTCCGATGAATATGAATCTTACAGCCAGTTAGATTAGCTTAGCATGAAAAATGCTAAGTGGATTCTATCACTTATTCTACTTATCATGAAGTGGCATAAATTTTTCTTCCACTACACTAAACCCACACCCTCGAATAAGACACACAGTTCCTGGTGGAAGACGAGGACGAAAGGGAGGAATGTGTTTGGCTAATGTACTTATGATGCTGGCGACTGTGCACCAGGATATTCAGACCATAAAAGCGTGGGAGAGCGCTGCAGAAAAAAGCGAGTATCACCTACATCACTGAGGAGAGAGAGAGAGAAAAAAAAGTGCACTACACACAGAAGATGTGTCAACGTTAAAATGAATCACAGCACATTCCAAAAAAAACTATAACTAAAAACAAAGCCCACTCCCTTGCTTTTGGACAGTGAATAATTGAGCGGCAAAGAAACTCTCATATTAGCCCACTTTGGAGGCCCTGGTGACTCTGGATAAGTGAGCAGTTGCACCATATACGACTACGCGGAGGGCCTGTAGGAAGACGCTCCCGAGCCGAACAAACCAATTACACCCCTGTCAAGGCCGCGGCACAGCACTGCATCATGCACAGAGACACCGCTGTCACATTGCATGGCATTACTCTGGCTCAGTAGACCCCGGGCCGATGAGCCATGAGGCCTGGCATGTGTGGCACGACTATAAGCCCTACTTAGCCCTCACACAGTGAAGAAAATTGTGTTGCATACCATTAAGTGTTTTTCTTCTCTTTTTTTTTTTTTTTAAAGAGGCAGTGTTGCGAAAACACAGGCCGGCCCGGTTCGTCACACGCTGAACTGTTGCGGCATGTGACTCATATTTGATTGCGGAGGGTGTTAAAGCTGCAGGGCAGGGCTCTCCTGCAGAGCGGGGGCAGCCTCCAGGACTGCCGCTGCCGCCGCTGCAGAGCACTACACACATTCCTGCCAGGGGCGGGAACGCAGCCCATTGGCATCACATGACAACACGCATGCGGACCCGGGGGGACACACCAGCTCTTTCCGGTGCTCGGACATGGCGAAGTGGAAACAATTCATGTGATTCCACGGGTCCCACTCGGGCACAATTCATTTTTGACGTCCCATGAAGTGAAATTGCAGGATTAACCCCTTTCTCAAATCATTTGGTATTTAAACCCCCCTCATTTTACATAGTATATGAAGCATTAATAAAAGTTTAATCAACTGTCAATGAAGCTATGGTTTATTTCAATATAGTAGCATAGAGGTGTCTAAACATTTTTTTCACTCACAAATATTTCAGATAATCAGACTGTTGTTGCATCGCGGTGCGAGAGATCACGTTGCTCCTCACTGAGACAACTTGTTGCTGCAGTGGTCGCTTTAGATGAGATTCCCTGCTCCTCTTCCTCGAGAAGAATCGAGTCTAAATAAACGGTTTAGATCGGCAGAGTGACGATATTTCGGCGTCTCCTCCTCCTTCGGCCACGCTGAGAGGCTGCAGCCCGAGTGGACCGGCTGCATCGTCACCTCTTTCATTAACTGAGTGTGCCGGCCGGGGCCAGCGTCAGCTCTCTTGGCCATCGAGCGCATTCATTTTTTTTTTCTTTCCGTGAGGAGAGTTCAAGTTTATTGAGGCTGACAGACAGTCGTTAGCTAATGCTTCGGCCCTTTGTGCAACCGGGTTGATCTTTTTGCTGTAATAATGGAAGGCTGTGAAACATCCAGCCAGCCAAGTCGGTCCACTTTCACACTGACAGCTTTGTCACCGGCTCCAGATCTTGCTGCTCTGTTGCAACAAGCCATAGAGGAATGTCACTGCACTGCTTCATTGTTAATGATCCTCTCTCAAGACCCAGTCAGCGCTGAATTAAAATGCTACCTTCCTGTTAACACTTCACCTCTCGCACTCAGCATTTGAAAGCAGCAAATAAATGGATTATAACATCCTGTGATGCAATTTTTTATGCAGACGAAGGGGCCTTTTAAATAGAATATAAATATTAGTTGTATTATTACTGTATTGTCATTATATCATCAAGTCTGCAACTGCAAGCTGGATGGTTGGATTTGGCTGCAGCATCTTTACCAGAATAAAAGGTTAAAACGATGCAACCAGTCAAAAGGGGGTTTTCACAACCTGGCAACCTAAAAGCTTGTATTACTAATGATTTTTAGAGAATCTGAAAACTTTTGTAGATGATTTATCAGCCATTAATAAAGCAATTAGATACCATTTAGATAGCCCTCGGAGCATAATTTGCTTCAAAGTGGTACTTATATTAGAGGCAACTATTATAAAGTGGTATATAAAGTGTAAATCTCATCCATCTCTTAGATAATCCTCCAGCTGTTCAGATCTGCACTGACACATCCTGACCCAAAACAGAAGCACGCGATTACTCAACCAAAAACTTTTATAAGTTGGGAAACTTTGGTTAGAGTCAGTCAGTCTGTGGGAGTGAAGAAGAAGACGGCGTGAACCGGAGGACGAACACGGAGGTGGGCAGGAGGAGGCAGACAAAGCGTCGGGACAAACTCACTGATCAGCAAGTGAGCGCTGTTCCTCCCTCGCTCCCGCTTTGTTCGTCTGACGTTCTGCTTTCCAGCCAGATGCTTTTCGCTGCCTCCCTAATGAGCCAAGAGGAGGCTTCGTGATGACTCAAGTATACACAGCAGGAACTCACGACAAAGTGTATTCACAGCATTAATCCACATCTCCACATCTCCACCTCCCTCCCGTCTCCCTTCTCTGACATGAGAGAGGTTGAGAGCATAAAACATTGATCTGAGATACCCCACGATTCCGTCAGATTCTCTGCCGTACTGATGGCAAGTGTTGTTTTATGCGGCTGTGAGTTTCCCTCAGGGTGTCTTCAAGTTTCACCAAGTAAAACTGAAGGACTTTTTAAGATGTTTTTCTGTCTTTGTTATAGTTAAATTGCAGTAAGACGCGATTTTGCAACTGAAAGAAAACTGCAGACTGAGCAGCAGAAACAAAGCAAACCAAGAAACCACAGCATTTTTAATGTCTCATAAAACTGAATTTAACAACTAAAAAGTCTATGTTTAACATACATTCAAGAGTTTTAAGGCTTTGAAGAGACAGACACATGAGCTCAAAACATGTTGTCGTTGAAACTGCTGACAGTCGGCTTCTCCAGAAAAGGTGAGCCAACAGCAAGTTTCTGTTTAATCTGATTCGTTTCGAAGGAATCACTGAATCTGCGATACGGATTACACAACACAACTAAACTAAAAGTAAATATCCAGTTTCATTCGCAACATATGAATGAAATACAGGTGAGGCTGCGACTATTAATATTTGTTACAAAATAATCTGCTGATTGTTTTCTCGATTGCCTAATTAGCTGATCTACAATAACTCAGAAATGTTGTTTTACCTGATCTGAAAGTAATGCTTTCACATTGTATTTTTTTTTTTAATCCTTTGTTTTTCTCTTGTCAGACGATGGCTGCAGTAAAATGTAAAAAGTGAAGTAAACTTTTTGAATATACTAATGTGAGTGGATGGACGAAGAACACCAGTCCTCAAGTGTGCGGATTTAAGATTATTGGGACAAGAGATTCAGAGAAAAACGCCTAATCAGAGCCAGAGTTAAGCTCTTTGCCCCATTGATGAATGTCGCATTACTCTCATTAGAGAAGAATCAAAAGACACATGTGGTCGGTTACTCTAGCCATGGCCGGATTAACTTTCAATGGGGGCCTTGGGGCAAACGTTTGTTGTTGGGCCCCCTGCTGCCCTCCACTGAACATGGCAGATTCATCAGGCATCCACAAACTGTAGAGCTGAAATGATTAGATGAAGAACTGATTACTTCACTTGTTCCAGTGTCTCAAATGTGTTTTACTTGTACGTGACACAGAAAAGACATGAACCCATTGGATAAAATACAACTTGACAACAAATGAGCTCAGTATAAACCTAAACATCAAAAGTAGATTTTGATGCAGAGTCTCCACAAGGAGATGGAGGGGATGGAACAACCGTCAAATTCTGTGCTGTGCTTCAGCGGAGCTAATTTCTAGCAAATATGCGATTAATCAAATTACATAGAGAGAACATAAGACTTTTGTGGCCCCTGGGCTGCTTTGCCCAGTTGGTGACCCCGCCTCGACTCCGTCCAACAGAAGGTTACTTTCATGACAACGTGACGCTTACAGCACAAAAAGCCTGCATGTATGCTCAAAACGCAACTTCTAGATTTGCAGCGTGCCCCGATTTGCTTTGAACACGAGATTGAATACAATTGCACGATGCATATATAGTGGTCACCTTTCCTCTGACTGTCCCATCATCAAAGCTCAAAGCTAAAACAAAGACTTTCTTTAACACAGACATCAATGTCCAGTCGATTAGGAGGTGAGTTGGGGGTCTGACTGCTGACCTCAGAGCGAAAGGTCCCTCAGAGCAGCAGCAGCACCCCCCCCCCAACACACACACACACACACACACACACACACACACACACACAACCTCATTGCCCCTCAGCGCCACAACTCATGAAAACTCAGCCACCCTGGGGCCAAGGCACAGACAGGATGAGGAGGCAGGGGCCCTCTGCAGGACACAGGCACCACAGCATGAAAGATTTTGTTTTGAAGAAAAAAAAAGAAAAAGGCACTAAATGGGAATTTGCACCATTTCAAGCCTCGGGGTTTTTTTTTCTTGGACTCATGCATCCTTTGGTCAGAACAACAACAACAAAAAACACCTCATCGACAACAACAACAAAAAGTGTCTGCGTGACGGAGGAGAAAAGCTTTGTTTTCCGTGCACATGCAGAGACGGTGTCGAGGAGCAGACACCTGATGGGGGCCGGGACTCAGGCGCAGCTCGCCAGGCCTCACGGTGTGTTGCTGTGCGCCAGTGGCGCGCCACACGACAAACGAATGTTCACCCCCACAGATGAAAGGTGAGCAGGACACACCTACACATGCTCCATGTACTGTCCCTCGACCGAAACTAGACAAGGCTGCAGGCTCCGGTATCGGAGGTGGATCTGTCTCTTCTGTACACACACACACACACACACACACACACACACACACTGTACCTTAGGAATTCTTGCAGACAGGTGTCACAGAAGCGGTGTCCGCAGGTAGACACTTGCACCGGCTCCCGCATCGCCTTGCTGCAGAGCGGACACTGGAACCGTCTCTTTGGCTTCTCCAGGAACTTGTAATCGAACCCGGGCATCGCGGCGGGTTCCGTGGATGCGCGTCGGGCCTCCGGCTGCAGGTTAGAGGTGTTGGCGTCCCTCGGATCCTGCCTCCGCGAAACAGGGGGGCGGCTGTGGAGCTGCGGCGGCGGCGGCGCCGGTTTAAGCCGACGAGACGTGCATACCGCCGACGCGACGGGGCTCCTTCAGAGGCTGCGAGTCCTCCCCCGGCTCTCGCGCTCCTGCAGCTCGGCGACCGATGGCCGCGAAAAGGCGCAGGACGAGACGGCGGAGTCCAGGCAGCGCTGCGGAGATGATGGCAGGTTCGTCCTGATCGCCCCCCCCGCCTCGCCTCCCTGTCGGTGAGCTCGGGCTTGTTGTTGTGGCACAGTGCTGCTGTGGCCCTCTCGCCTTGTCCTCCTCCTCCGTGGATGCAGTACTGACACTCTGAACACAATGCCGAACCCCTCCGTCTGTTTAGGTGCACCGAGTCCCGCCTCCTCCTCCGCCTCCTCGCGGGAGGAGTCAAGAAGCTGAAACGCTGCTCACACCATTTTATCCCCCTGATCTCTCTTTATGGATCTTTAATTGGGCTTTTGTCCTGCAGCAGTGGCCTCTCGTGTTTATTTTTCCTGGCTCACACTTCATATACATTCATTGTTTATTTCCCGAGTAAAACCCTGGTTTCCATTGGTGAGCACACTACAACTGGACTTGCCTTCAGAAATAATAAAACGGGTACAGTCTTAATTACTGAAATTTAGAAGTGGAGGGTTTTGTTGTGAAGATTTGAATAAAATCAATATATTCGAAAAATGTCCAATTAGCCTCACGCAGAAGCCTACAGTGTAGAAGGTGACAGACGCCCCCTGGTGGCAAAGTGAGCACACACAATGATGGGTTACAGTATTTTTCATTCTCTTGATTGTTGTTATTTAATAATAAATTCTGTCTGCATACATACGATGGAAATAAATACTGATATGAGTTACAATACTGACGAAAGAATATCCCTTTTGACATTGGAAATAAAAAGTATATCCTCATGCTTGGATCAGATTTCACCTGTTGTATTGCCACAAGATTACATCATCATTACATCATCGCCCAAGACAACAATAGCAAATGATCTATGTCGTCCTTAAAGATCTGAACTCGTCTTGAATAAGCAATAATTATTAGAATCGTAATAAATATACTAAAAAATGCATTAGAATTTGATATAAAACGTTCTCTTTCAGAATACGTCTCAGCGTCTCTAATTGAATTACTACTACTATGAAACGTCCTCTGATCTAACATACACTAATATACACACATAATAGGATATAATATACCCAAGATTTACCACAGGGTTTTTTCTAAAAATCTGATTCTCCAGCAAACAGAGAAAATCATTAACACTTAATATTGTTGTGGTAGGTGATAACAACAACACTCAAAAGAATGTTATTATAAAAATACATTATTTATTACAAATATTCACTTTTTGGCTCCAGTTATAGTAAGGGCTGTGACTAAATACTACCTTGGAGTATTTAGACTTCACTTGAGTATTTCCCTTTCATGGTACACAATATTCAGTCATACTTACTGTACACACTTTTTACTCCACTAATTTCATTTGGCATCTTAAGTTACTTTGCAGATTCAAATCAATAATGCAAAAATACTACCATGATGTAGTATCATGGGTTAAGTACTTCAAATTAGCCTCGCCATTACCAGCTGCAACATAAGTGATACTTACATATGAATTACATGAGGATTTATGATTCTATTCTCTGATTTTATTTATGCATTTTATACTCTATGATGTATTTTTGAGTGTGCATTTTTTCCTTTTTCTCTGGTCCATGATTGCCTGAGCTCGCCAAGACAATTTCAATCAACTTTGTTGATATGGCAACAGTATATGATTTGACTACTTCTTCTGCTCGGCACATGTGGGCCTTTTGCTTTGGCAGTTTTCTTTTCTCAACAGTCTTTGGTCGACATATAATCACAGTTTACACAATTATATATACAATCTTATTTAAAATATCACTCATTATTTACTGTATAGTGCACTATATTATACTGTGTCCAGAGTGACCATGTACGTGCCCTCAAAGATTCAGACAAAAAAAGTACTTCCTACTAACACTCCCACAAACCAGGTGTTCACTTTTATTAACAAATGTAAATACCACAATGTAGATGATTCATAAGTGTCTGAAATCGGGGTTTACTTATCACTACAGCCTGAGGAATAGTGAACGAGGAAATGAGGGAGTGATTTCAGACAAGTCTTGTTTTAGTCTAACCCTCTGCAACACGTCGTTATTTGGTCTGAACACTGCTGTCGAGTTACAAATGTATGGCAGAGTTAATCCAATAAAGCACAATGTGACCACTGACGGCGTGATCAAGATTAACGTGTTTGGTTCATTTGACTGATAAACTCTAAAGTGGCTTCTTTCTTTTAGTTTCTGTGCATTGTATTATCACATTCATCGGCTGCTTAAGAGCGCTTGAACCAGTTTGACCTTTCATGGTGTCATGGTTTCGTGGCTTATCATGTCACGTGAGAAAGGACAATAGTTAACCGCATGTGACATGGCTAAAAGTCTTCCTGCAATCCAGCTTCAACAACAGTGTTACAACATCTCTTTTAACCAACCTGCTGTGAGGTACACCCGCTGCAACCGTCAGGTTTTGAACTTTTATGTGTTTTGCTCCACGATAGACACGGAACGAAGCAGAAACATTCATCCCTGAAAAGAAAAACAGAGATCGAGAAGAAAGACCAAGTGAAAATCTGAGGCACCGGCAGCAGTAGGAAACGGAATCTTTCAAATGCAGCGCCCGCTTGGCCTCTGGGAGGAGACAGAAGAAGCTGTCAGCTCACGCAACCGCTGGACTCAGTGACGACCGCTGAACGGGTGTGGGTTTGATTCCAGGACAAAATCATCTCGGGACAGGTTCCTCAAGCAAAGCTGAAACAGGAGAGGGAGCATAGGGGCAAGAGTAGAATGTCAATTAACCAATTAGTTGACTCTAACAACTCTTTTAGTTATTTTACATTTTATCAGATGTGAAGATTTGCTTAATGTCTTCATTATATATAGGGAAACTTCTTCAAAGAATCTTTTGGACTGTTGGTTGGATAAAACAAGGAATATAAAGACGATTTATTAATTTACAGCAGATAATAAGAAATAAAGAAACTATGCTGCAGCCTTTCCGCATGTACAAAATAATGTACATACTACTGTCATATACATATACCGTCATAAATAAATTTGCCAATAATGAGGTTGATAGTTCCTGATGGTTAGACAAACAGGATAATATACTGTTTACACCTGGTGAGCGGTTTTGTCTGGTTATATAGGGAAACTCTTTGTAACAGTGCCCTGCAGAAAAATACAAAAACAATGGGACTCTTTTTATTTCATGTATTTTTTGACTTAATTTGAGACAGGATGTTGATAAGACCCAGCTGTTGAGGCTTAAGCTTTAATTCTTTGAAAAAAAGCATTTCTGATTGACGGAGCTATGTTTATATATATTAGTTTTAGGTTTGTTTTTATTTACTTCATGTCCCTCAGGAGGTTTGTCCTTCTGTTAGTAATGTCCATTTCCTACTTAATTATAAATAAAATATGTGTATTGAGTGCTCAAGTAACTGCCCGTCAATAAAAATTATCTGTTTCAGATTCAGGAATATATATATAGCTATCACATACTGTAGACTCTATTAAGGACCTCTATTAGTTGATCCTCTATGGTGGTTGATGTTGATCACATGGTTCCAGTCAGAGGAAACATTCAAACAGCAGCCCTGCAGCCCGTAGCATGGATTACTAACATCTCTGTTACTTATTAAATTGTGGTGCAGTTTAATCTCCCCTAAATCTGCAGCTATTTTCAATTTGGACAGCAGAGGGATGATTTAATCCCACCTTCACTGTTTGATTATCTTTTTTTCAATTTATATCAGGACTACTGTAGAGGAGAGAGGTACAAGCTCCTGAATGAATGTCCTCTCAGTAAGAGGTCTGTGGCCACGTGATTCAGTTCAGTCTTAAACCAATATCCACCATGAAAGAATTGGACCAATCAAGTTTCAATTAGGCTGAAAGGAACTAGTTTGTTTATGGTAACAGGTCCATTGTTAACTGCAAAAAAACCTTTCTGAGGGAATCTTGTCTCAGGTCTTAATTATTCTCTCTGTTCCACATCCCAACATTTCACAGTTTGTTAACAAAGAGTAATAAGCTAAATATTACGTTTCACTGCCAGCAGAGTGTTGCCATGACAACAAGCCACCGATGTCACCGTGAACGGGTGGGTCTCGTCCAGCTGCACCGCCCTCGGTATCCCAGAATCCCCCTCTTTTCTGCCGAGGCGGCCGCGGGCCCCCTTTCCCCAGGTGTACACCTCCCCGTCTGTGAAAGAGAAGAGGGGAACTTGGAGCCGTTTGCCGTTTCTTAAACATTAATCCACACAAATGTTTAACTGATGACTCCGTCTCTCCTGCGGTGGCGGCATAATGGCTCTATCTGTAGGAAGCGGAACAAAGCTTTTCAATAACAAAGAAAACCGACAGCCATGACTGGCACTGCCGGCTTTCTCCCCAGGGAATCAAGCACTGGCACAATACGTCACTTTTACCATGTCGCCCTCGGCTTTAAGGACAAAACACACACACACACACACACACACACACACACACACACACACACACACACACACACACACACACACACACACACACACACACACACATCTGTTACCTCTTTGCCACATGTTTAAAAGACCATACCAATGGTTTCGTATGTTTAGACCATTTGCTAAAAGCCCATTAGCTAGTTTGCATGACTGCTTACCATTTTGCGACAACATGCGACAACGAGGTTTGAAAATCAAGGGACAAAATCCATCACGTGAACATCTAATCAACCTTTGTCTTTTAGTTTAAGTGGTCGCAAAGATTATGGTCGTGTGGTCACATAGTTAAAAATGCTGTGTTTTCCTCCCAAAGCTCATATATTGCACTAAAGAACTGTTTTGACTGAAGGATTGACAACGAGTAATGATAGAAATTGTCCTTTTTGAAAAAGTTTCTTTTATCAAATTTTTGGGGGAAAACGCAATCTAGGGTGAGCTACATAGCTATTTTCTGTTTATGCAAAAAAAGTGGTGGTGTGCACGGCTTTTAAATAAGCTCAAAGTATCACAAGTGGTCCCTTCTACTCACCAGCTCCAATAGCTAAGGTGAAAGCGTCTCCGCATGCAGCCATGGCGATACCCTGCAGGCCGGGTACCGGGCAGGGCACACGGCTGCTGCGACGGGAGCTGCAGCCCATCTGGCCGTGCTGGTTACTGCCAAAGGTAAAACACTGGCCCCTTTCTAGAGAAGACAGTGTGGGTGAAAGTGGTGATGAAAACCTCTTAACAAGAACATTTATGTCTATAATGACTTGACTGGTATAGGTCCGAGGAAGTTGTAAATAAAAAATAAGGAAAAATGTCCGACACTGGATTCTTTCTCCTATTTAACCCCACCATGGAATAAATCTATTTCAACAAGTCTACTGCAAATAATTTTTTTTAATGAGATGACTTGAATCATTTCTTTACCCGTGACGGCAACAGAGTGGGCCGTTCCAATGTCAATGTAAATGATCTTCTCAGTGTGGAGTGGGGCTGATTGGACGGGGGTGTACGAATGAACTTCTTCCACCTGATCCGAGGGATTCGGTTCCTCCACAGCTGCTATCCTATCTAAGCCAAGCTTGTTGAACCTGACCACAACAGAACAAAACAAAAATCCAAGTATTTATCACAGAGGCAGTTGTGTTTTATTGTTTATAATATACATCGACCTATGTTTGACCCTTTCATATCATTCTTGTTTCCTCATCTGCTACAGGAAGCTGCTGAGCCGCAGGTCGCCCGCAGATCGACACCCTGTCCTAAAGCTCTGTGTCAGCGAGGGATTAGTGATGTGAGAAAACAAAGTGTTTGTCACTTTTGGAGAATGCTGTCTCACAGGTCTCTGTTGACAATAGAAGATCACATTCTCTGAAAAACCTAAGCGAGGCAATGTCTTCTAACTACAGGTGAAACAAGGCGTATTTCCCTGCCGCTCATTAGCTCCCGTCAGTCAGTGTTTACTAACACTAATGGCCACCGTTTTAGGTAAATAAAATAATTACCTGTTGCTTCCACACGCCACTATCCTCTGCTGGGTGCTGATAATCATGGAGCAGTCAACTCCACACACAACCCTCTGGGCCTCAAATTCCACAGGTAGACACACCTGCTGTGGAGAGTTGCGGGTGTCCTGGGTGCCAAGCCCGAGGCGACCTTCCAGACACAGCGACAGAGACAGGGACTGAGACCCAGCAATCATGCTGTGCGCTGATGTGCTGCTGTCATAAATCAGCAGTGTACAAACCAACAATAAAAAGGGGAATACCAGGACAGATGGAGGGAATTCTAAAACAACCAGTTAATTTACGATACCATTGTCTCCTCTTCCCCAGGCAAATACTTCTCTTTCATTGGTCACAGCGAGAACGTGGGAAGCACCACATGACACCTGAACCAGCTCATAGCCGAGGAGGGCCTCCACTATCTTTGGCTGAGAACAAAAGCAGAGAGAGAGACGGAAAATAAATGTCATAATTTCAACGTTTCTACGACACTGTTTTTTCCTGTAGCGCAGTGGTTGATGGGTAACAATATAACTGCAGCATCCGTGGTTGGATTTAAACCTCTGTTGCCGCTCTCATTTTCTCTCTGTCACTCTATTATCAAAAAGGTCAAATGGCTGAAGAATGTCACTTTTCAATTAAATGTACCTTCCGATGTCTGTAGTTATTTGGTTTTAAGGCCAACATTTAGTACTTTCCTCACATTCCCCGACAAGAAGTGACCATAATCGCACACAGTTTTAAGCACAAATCCCTTGGGAAGATGCATGGGTGCATTAATGCACATTGTATTAGATCAACAAAGAGGCCAATGTTTTAAATTGCATGGGGTCCAGCTGCAGTATAACTTTGAATAACATACTGGAAATCCCCAGGGCATTGCGTGTAATGAAAATAATTGTATATCTGTTTACACAGTGGAGAAATACTAGAATTACACACTGATCAGTCACAACATTTGTTAGGTACACCTAGATAAAACTAGTACAGTCAAATATAGTCAAACAGCAAACCCTACCTTTATGAAGGTTGTAATATAATATAATATGTTGAACAGTTTTGATGTTTTTTTGGAGGATGTAGTGTGTGGTGCCGTTTCTTCATTGATGGTGAAGAAAATATTATTATTATACCAGCCGATGTTGTTGCAGGACTCTTTTATAAGACTGCACTAGTTTTAGTTTAGGTGTAACTAACAAACCATAACGGAGTGTACAGTGTGTTAAAATGTGAGTGCAATGTTCACATATTTTCCTTTGAATGGGAAGCATGTACCTGTGTTACATCATTGAAGTTACCGTGTCCTAGACAGCCATTGCTTCCACTTCCAAACGTCATGATGATGCCCCTGTCTGCAAATCAAAAATAAAAAGAGGGGATTAGAAGGTGTTATTTGTTGATGATTATAGGTGTATTCTTGTGTGGGCCCACAACAGACTGTGTCTAATCCCTCCTCAAAATCATGATAATCTGCACCACTACAGTGAATGTGATGAGAGAGAGAGGCAGCAAAGCTGAGAGGAAGGGTCTTAAATTCTACTTTATCTGCTTTGCAATATTGGACGCACTGACAGATTTCTAAAACACACCGACTCACAGAGCTCCACAGTTTGAGCTCAAAATTTCTAGTCAAGCATAAATAGGGCTTGTTTTTCAAGTGGATCCACACTATCTGCTAGTCTGGGGGGAAAAACAGTGTGTGAAGACAGAAAGCAGAGAATACACATTGATTTCCTATAGCTGATCTCTCCGATGGCTGTCTGAAGTGGCGCAGTCCACCAACCTGTCATGCAGGTGGTAAAGAGATCGCCACAGGACACAGACTTGATGGTGACTCCAGACTGACCCTCGAGGAAGCGAGAAATGAACTGAGGCTGCATCTGCTCCACCACACCGGGCAGACTGGCCTCACCGGATCCCACTGATGGAGCCTGCGATAGTTATGATTATTAGTTGTTGGCGTGCAGACAGATAATCAGTCTTTCCTGTAAGTGACTAAACATGTTTAAGGGGGAAATCAACCCTCTGATACATCGTTAAACACCATCAGTCTGTGATGCTCAGCGCCTTCCAGCATTTATTTTATTATTTATAACTCATGTTCCTGCATATCTGTCTCACTTATCTCTGCATCTGTTACTGAATTTATACATTTAATATATTTTCCTTTACTTAAAAAGCATCCAGAAACTGGATAATAACATGTAGCTTTCAACAAATTACTGGTGACTGTTTGCACTGTGAACTACTGGAGGGACTGCTGGGGAAGGATTTGTTATTTCTACCTCTTTCGATATTTGAATACAGCTTTGTAAAGAAATAAGATTATATATTTTGATAAATTTACATTTTCACACATACCTCCCAAGTAATGAGACGGCCCGACTTGGTGACCCCCATCTTCTGAGTGCGGCCCAGAGACACCTGCAGCACCTCGGTGTTGAGCATTGGCAGGCGTAGAGGCGCTGAGATGCCGCTTCCCCACGTGTACACCGAGGACAGGGGGAGGGAGTGCACCTTCCCTGACCCTAAACCGACTGATCCGTCTGTTTGAGTCCAAGATATGACCATTAAAATGTGCGATTAACATGCCGCAATCATTTTGGTGCAGTCAAGTTCTGTTGTCACATCATGGCATCATGTGTCTCACCTCTTGACCTGCTGGTAGGAACTCTGCCCCCTGCTCTACCATGAGCACAAGTATGCACAGTAGACAGTGGTTTCTCAATCCTGAAAAAGAAAAGCCAGAAGAGGTGTTTTCTATAGATTATTGATAAAGAAAGAACTCATTGCACAAAATATAGAAAGCTTTCCATGTTTGCTTCTCTCAAAAACCTCTGCATTAAGATCCCACCTGCGCATTTTGACATTGCCTACGTCCGTGTAGAGATTAAGCAGTGGTCTGATGCATATGGGGAGAGCCATTATCTCATTGAGCTGAGGCCGTTTGGACGGATCCAGGTTGAGCATGTTGAGGATGAGCTGTCGGAGTTCTGGACTGTACCGGTCTGAAATTGGGGCAAATGTACCGCTCATGATCTTTAGAACGAGGGCGGGTAGATTCTGAAATGCAAAATGAATGAGAACGGATAAGTTTTAAAAATGCATTAAACAAGTGCGGTAAAAATCCCCAATCCCCAAATCCTTGCTGAAGGAATAAGATTTCCATATTAGTAAATCACGGTGGAATTCGTAGTGAAGACAGATTTGAGTTTAAAGCAAAAAAGATTTGATTGAATTATTGATTTGCATTTAAATAAAAAGCTTGAGGAGTCCGCTTCACACTTAAATATGGGGCAACCTGGGGTTGTAAATATAGAATATTTAATAATAATGATATATATTTTATGTATATATATCTCCCATGGTGAACACAGATTAGCTCTGATGGTTGTTAGGACAGTTTCATTGCCTTTGCCCACAGCAATATTTTATGTATTATACATTGAATAAGGATTAAAAAATACTCTAACTAACATACACACACACACAGTATTATTTCAAGTGAGAGATTTTTGTAAAGAAAATGTTTTCAGTACCGCGGCCTCAAAGGCTCTCTTAAGGCTCGCTAGCTCATAAAGCACACAGCCCAGAGCCCAGATGTCACTCTTCTGGTTATATGGCTTCCCTTCACACAGCTCTGGAGAGATGTAGCATGGAGTCCCAACCACCTGCACAGTAAAAAAAGAAAGGACACATCAATTCCTGCTAGCACATGTAAGAATTCAACATATCAGGATGTCTACATTACACTTCCAAAACAACGGAATCAGCTCACCGTGTACGCTTTGCTCTTGCTGACAAGGATTTTGGAGATGCCAAAGTCGCCGATCTTGACGATCATCTGATGCTTGTCAAGAAGAATATTCTGAGTCTTCAGGTCCCTGTGCAGGATGAGTTTGTTGTGGACATGATACAAGGCAAGTAAGATCTGCACAAAGAAGTGGAGGATCGTGTCCTCGTCCAGCAGAGAGTTGCAGCGCTTCTGTATGTAATCAGCCAAAGTCCCACCTGCATGAAGAGAACAATAAGAAAATAATACATCATAAACATGATCTCTGTTCACTCAAAATATACTGACTCGGAGACTGATTAGGTTACTGGGTCGAGTGAAAGGCAGTGAGAGGAGGAAATCAAAGCCAAGAAGAAATAGATTTATCAGGCTTTAGTAACACAGCAGGTGCTTTTGTGGCACATGTGAAATGTTGATGTCGACATAAGAAGGAAAGAGGATCCACAAAAGAATCATTAATCCCAATAAATACATATTTGTCATTTTATTTGGTACCATGAAGCATTTTTATCACATTAAAGTCCAAGACCTACATAAAGTAGAACACTGAAAACAGCATAGCATTATAATGATAAATAATTAGAACAAAGCAATAAGACAAAATGGAAATCAAACGCTTACAAAATCACCAAATCACATCAAGTTGTTACGGTTGTTTGAACATATCTGTACCTTCATATTTCACTTTCACATGTCAAATGAATATCAAAGTGTCATTCTCTGTAATCTGTGATGCTTCCAGCCACAAATTGAGTAATCCAACAAACCCTAGAGATTACGTTTACCTTCAAAAGTAACCCAAAACTTGTGCAATCATATTGTCCCTCAAAAAAACACCACACTGACTGATATTAGGTGTTACTGTATGTAGTATGGTCTGACGAAGGAATGAAAAATGGTATAGCGCCCTACAGCACCAACCCATGGGAAAAGTGAATTGTTTGCACGATGAACAAAAGGGCGCCGTGTAATAAGATATGACAGTAAGCGTACCTGGTGCATACTCCATAGCTATCATGAGGGCCTTGTCCTCCAGGAAGTTCTCATAGTACTCGATGATATTTGGGTGGTTGAGCAGTTTGAGCACCTGACACTCGTTCTGCGCCGCCAGACGTTCGTCCCGTGACATCTGCTCCACCGGGATCTCCTTCAGGATGACAAAGGCCCCGTCACTGCGCCGGCGGCACAGGTGAACGATCCTGACAGGGGAGAAGAAGAAGAACAGTAATGTTGAGGAATTTTTCGTCTATCCTCCCTGAGAAACTCTTAAGACGAGTCTTCTCAGGCACCAAGCAAGGTCATCTCATCTATGGCAAGTCAAAACAATCAGTGAGCAGCGGAAGTCTCTCTCGAGGTGTCATATTCGCGGGGAGATGACGACATTACTCAAAGCTTAATACACTACAGAGACCGGGGATGGGCAGACTGTCTTCGGACGCGATTCACTGTGAACCTGTTGATCTGTGTAGCGAACCGGAAGTCTCATCAATATTGAGCTCTTATAATAAATACTTCTGCTTAAGACATCCACGGTGTCCGTCTTCCTGATTCAGCATCCACTCCATCAATTATTCTAATGCAGCTGGCGTCACGAACAGGATTCCAAATGATTCCATTTCAAGTAAGATGCGTATTTAGATCCATAAACAATGGAGTGGGATGGTCTCTGGTAGTTTACATTAGAAACTACTTCCACTTTAAATATTGATCAGAAACCACTGACGTGAACAACTTTTACGGTTGCCAGGTTGTGAAGGATTCTCCTCCGGACACTTTGAAGCTCCCACTATACTATATTAATGACACCTCTCCAACAGACACTTACACTTCTGGAAAAGTGCTGCAGGACATCAAAAGCAAACAATAATCCATATATACTGAAATAATAACCATTACTTCATTGTAGGCAATGTAGAGTTTGACTTTCTGTTGACTTCAAATAGATGAAATGTGCAGTTACAAAGGCTGGTCAGGCGGTAGCTTTACATTTTGGTCAAAATGATGAAGGCTGTTAATGTTTTTTTTTAGCAGATTTGTTCGTGGACTCTGGTCCAGGTGTCCTGCAGGACTTCGCCAGAAGATGCGTGGTCAGGTTTCACTGATGAACGAAGCAGCTGCACCGAGGAACAGGATTGTACACAACCTGGAAACCAGGAAGTTAGAATCGTCAACGTCTGACAACTGCTCGTTGGAGCATCGGTACACAGGAAACCAGCTGCTTTGTCCTCTCAATTTGGGAAATAAATAATAATGAAAAACCGTTATGTGCTTTTCACGCAGTTGTCATCTGTTTTATAAACTTCGTTCAAACGTCCCTTCGTTTCTCTGGTCTTTGCGGAGGGCGGTGCACATGAGCATTAGACGCGTCCCGTTACTTTTTGTCGGGGTGAAACCGAGGCCTCGCGGACTTGTAGCTGTCTTAGCAACACGCAGAACAGAGACGTGTGTGTGTGTGTGTGCGTGTGCGTGTGTGTGTGTGAAACGCAACAAAAACCAACACGTGCAGATAAACTCGGCGTTTACCCGAAAGCTCCTCTTCCGACGACTTTGATTTTCTCGTACTTCTCCATAGCTGCCGCTCGCTTCCGCCGTCTCCAGGCAACCTCACAACTACGGCAGCCAAAGAGGGACAAAGGCGAAGGGAGAAATCTCTGCTCCTCTAAACGCCAAATCCACAAAAGAGGAGGATCTTGACATTAGAGTCGACTCGAGGACGTTTAGGTTGTAGAGTTTAGAGTTCTTTGGCTGACAATCAGAAACCCCGTATATCGAATACACCCCACACTGATGCTAGCAATTATTTCAGTGAATTTCTGGTATTTTTTTGTCAAGCTTCCCCACAGGATCCATCAACCATGTCTTGTTCTGTGGCTAGTATGGCTTCTGGAATAAAACCAATCTTCCCTCAACTTAATTTACATGCATGCAATAAAGAACTAATGGTGTTAGGTAAAGGTAATCATATGAAGGGTAGTGTGGGGTTGGTTAACATCACCTTGGAATTGGTTCTTGTTTTAAGGGAAAGGCCATTTTTGCCATATATTGGATAATGTTGTTTTGCAGTGTAATTTGATTACAGGATGTATGCAACGGGTTTCATGCCTTGCTGTCACTGATGTGTGTTGTTCTAGAACATCAGTTTGTATTACTTTTATTGAGCTACATGTAACCGTTACCCCACAAGATAAAACAAATCATCAGTGAAAACTGTGAGAAACAGTGAGACACAGTGAGACAGATGAGATAAATCCAGCGTCTTGAGCTTGAACTTCAGATACTGCAGTCTTACATCCAGACGCCTGGTGATTATACAGCTCCTTCCCCTCGTCTGAGATAAGCAGGAAGGGGGCTTCACGAGCACTGCTTCGCCCTCCCTGCCAAAATGAGGATAATAAATGCCTTGTGCCGAGACAAAGCCTGCTCTGTGTGTTGCTAAAGTACATACCTCCACTATTATCATCAATCTGAAATAATGAAATATCACCCCAAACAGTGATCTGCATGTAATTGAACCTCTTCTCCAGTTTTAAATCAAGATTGGTGGGGGGGAACAAAGGGTGCAGTGGGTGGCTGAGCAAACAATGGGCGGCTCTTTCTCAGGGATATAATACCTCGACGAGGGAGCACCTCAAGGAGCCTTGCAGTTTGCGTGCCACTCCTCGGACCAGTTCAGTGACATATTTGGCCTTGTGCTTTCTTTTTTCTGTCAGCAGCAGATCTGTCTCCAGACGAGACAGTCAGTGTCCAGGAATGCATTGTGTGGGACAGTGAAACTGGTGCTCAACCCCGTGTACACTGCCGCCCTCGAGGATATGTCTTTCTGCCATTTATCTTTTCAGATTTCTCAAGACACGTGACAGGAAGCTGTGGGTGAGGTTGTTTCATCACACAGACCTTCTTTAACATACACTGATTGACCTTTTTTCATGGATGATATTATGACGTGACAACAGGAAAAACACAGATGTAAATATTTAAGATGGGCTTGATTGTTATTAAGGCATGTTCTTTTTTCTTCTATAATAAGTTAAATTGTTGGCTGTGAAAAAGACTTTCTGAATTTGGGTGTCTTTTGTTCAATTTCTGACAAACAACCAAGATGAATTTTCCGCTAAACATATTTTTCACATTATCAAAATCAATATGATCAGAATAAAAATGATAAACTGCTTTTGTGAGGACTCTTTATTAACCAGACACACCATTTCATGAGAGAACATTGTTTTCTTGTACTTTTATTTTAACTTACTATAGTGAGTGTGCTAGAAATGTTTGTAGATTTAATTGGTCTTTTCTCCTTTTTGTTCTTGCTATTTTACCAATCCGGTTGCAACAGCAACATCAACAGCCACTACAATGTGAAGCCTTTTGGGACGGTCTTGTTCGTGTTTGCTGACAGATATCTTGGGGTGTATCTTTGGAAAGATGAAGATGAAAAGAACTTCCATTCTCTCACACAACAACAAAAATAACTTTGGTGAGTCAACCAGGAAACATAAGTCATGGTATTAATTTACATTTCTCTCTCGAACCACAGGGTGTTTTGTTACAGGCAGCAGCACTGAGCTCAGTGGACGGAAATAGTTTAATTATATGGCTCATCTTTTCATGCTCTAAGTTTCATACTTGAGCAAAAGGTAAAGGGAGCATTTGATGCACTGAACAACAACATGTCTCTGATATTAACACATTCAGTTCCACTCTCTCTCTTCTGTTCTCTCACAAATACACATGTAATTAAATTAATTGTGAATAATTACTGCAGAGCAGTGTTGTCAACTACTTCAGAATCATTTAATCTTATCATTCCTATATTCATATCATAATAAAATGTATAGCACATCCTAACAATCTCAACTCCAGAGAGATGATGGGGCATCATCTCATCATCCAAGTGGTCTGATGAGGTACTGGGAGCCAAACAAAATCTGTGTGTGAAATGCTTGTTTGTTTTCTCAGGTTCTGCTGCCATCTGCTGGTGTGTTATATATGTATATGTAGCTGTGTATACTGTACGTCCCACAGACAGGGGGCAGACTCATGTTCTGATGTATTGAGGCCAACTATACACAAAAAAATGAATAAGGTTAGTTCAAGCAAATACTTTAAGTTTCAATGCCAGTTAAAATACGTGTTTTTGTTTTTACAGTCCTGTCATACTTGAGACTCAATCACACCTGTCCGTGACGCAACCTGGGTTTGGACAAACCAAAGGCCAACCTTCACCATGACCTTCACCACGGACCCTCATGTACAAAAGTCGCTCATGCATTACAAAAAAGACAGAATGGGAAAATAAAAGGCATACAAAACAATAATGTTCAGATAGGATTTAGGACATACACAGGTTATAAATGAACTAAAGTAAAAAAAGTAAACCCTCATTGGGGTTCAGATCTCTCACAGACATGTGCTCATTTCCTTTTTCCCTGCCCCCGGCAGCAGAGAGGCCAGCAGTGGGGAATGAGCTGCTCTGCGTCTATGGAAAGAGTTATGGCCAAGGACGGAGGGCGTTGCTGTAAGGCCGCCTGTTTAACACATGCCAACAAGATTTAAGTTGCTATATGCTTCAAACATATCCAAAATGTGTGTCTATATTATAAGTTTCTTCTATATTTACAGTAGCAGCACGTAATGCAGGCAACTTACCAGAATAATGAAAAGCACCAAAGCACTTTCTTTGTTACTTGTTATGAAGTCTCCACAATTACAATAATAGAGATCTATCATCCCCAAAGATAAGATGCATTTGCAAATGAGACATGATTTGTGATAACGACGACAATAACTGAAAAAGAGCTGAAGAGAATAAGCATGGGACAAAAAATCTGATTAAATTTGATGATAACCAGTCTGTCACAAATACTTGGTCTTCATTAGGAAGACCCAAATATTAAAATTGAATTAAATTACTTTATTTATACCAGTTGATGGAAAACATGCAACCAGTAATTGAAGAACTGAATAGAAGTGAGCAGCTTCTGCCCCCTGGCTTTCTGGACAACAACCCCTTGGTAAACTGACCCATGGGGAAAATCACGTGTGTGAAACTGCAACCGAGGAGACAAAACAAAGTGTTCGTGTGACTGATCAACACAGACTGACAGCTTCAGACAGACCTTCAATCCAGCAGCCTTAAAATTCATTATTCAGATATTTATATTTCAATGCTTTTATTTTTGTGGATCAAGATTTCCCAGATATAAACTGCTGCTTGCATGTGTAGAATACAATCAAACGTTAACGTTAGCATATATGATTTCGTATATAGTAGTTATAGTATTAGTCGTATTAGTATTGATTCTCATCCATCCTGGTCGTAGTCGTCCAAAAGGGCGTCGACTCAGGAGCGACCGGACTTGGTTGTAGTCCAGTTGTAGTTCAGTTGCTCCTGATTCCACGCCCCTTGGATTTAAATTATGTCTTCCTCCACGGTCGTTTAGCGACGACGGAATCTCACACCTTAATATAATAATTTTAACATAAACCCGAATTATTGCCATTATTTGGTATGGATTAAATCCAGAGACGGGGCTTTTACGCACGGTGCGCCAGCGCCCTCGCTGCTACCAAAAACATTCGAGCTACTGAATGCAGCTGTTCCACATTATTTTTTTTACAACTGCTTTTCGCCACGTTAACCCAAAAACCAAGTTTCAGCGAGCGTGCACTGTGATTTGCCCTTGCGTAATATGACCTCAATCTCTGCCCCTCCTTTTTTTTGTAGTCCCAAGGAGCAGCAACAGTCAGCAACACCCACCGCGCGCCCACTCCGCCTCTCCTCCAGGCATTCTGCACAGACAGGCGGGCTGGGCACAGCCGCGTGGAGAACAACACCGTCGCGAAAAGAGCAACCTCTCCAAGCCTCTTTACGCAGAAAACGTGAGGAGAGAGAGGGGGGAACAAGCGGGTGAGGCTGGACTATCAGTCGGACATCAACCCAGCGGAAACAACATTTCAAAAGTTGACAAAGAGCAGAGGACCATCTCCTACAGCTGCAGCAGCCTGGTGTCTCTCTGTAGACCCCTGTCCGGACGTGGAGAACAATCCCATCCGTCTCTCACCGCGCCGAGGAGACGGGGACAGGAGCTGTGAAAGGGGAAACCAACGTGGAGAGGACGAGGGGAGGCACAGCTGCGGAGGACACGAGCAAGCACCCAGAGGCAGAGGGGTGGACGAGGAGAGGATGGAGGCCCTGCTTCCTGTGTTGAAGAGTCACCCAGGTCTGTCGGTGCTGGTGAGCTCTCTGTTTTTCAGGGTGGCCCACCGACTTCTGCAGAAGCTTCCTGTGCCCAAGGTGGTCAGGCAGGATGAACTCCACTCCTGGAAGTGGAGGAACCTCTCAGTCTCTCTGGTGCACTCCCTGCTGACTGGGGCATGGGCCCTGACATGGTAAGTCCCAATCCACCCATTCACACTGTGTGACACCATTGTCTATTTGTGTGTGTCTGTGTGTGTGTGTGTCTGTGTGTGTGAGAGGGAGAGAGCGTGTGTGTGTGTGTGTGTGTGTGTGTGTGTGTGTGTGTGTGTGAGTGAGTGAGAGTGAGAGGGAGAGAGAGAGAGAGTGTGTGTGTGTGTCTGTCTGTGTGTGTGAGAGGGAGAGAGAGAGAGAGAGAGAGAGAGTGTGTGTGTGTGTGTGTGTGTGTGTGTGTGTGTGTGTGTGTGTGTGTGTGTGTGTGTGTGTGTGTGTGTGTGTGTGTGTGTGTGTGTGTGTGTGTGTGTGTGTGTGTGTGTGTGTGTGTGTGTGTGTGTGCAGCAGTAACAGGCTGTGGCAGCCAGAAGAAGAAGGCATGTTCAGACAGGGTCAGAGACGGGGGAGACAATGGCATTTTTCTAAGTAGGGAGAGAAATGTCACCCAGATGTACGAGCCACACAAAGCTGCTATTCCTATTTGCTCACACTGTGGAATAATTTGTGTGCAACTCAATAGGAAGCGCATGCTTTTACACCTCAAATCGAGAGAGAAGTCTGGGTTGCTCAAGCGTCAGCCTGCAGATTCTTCAACTGGAAAAACCTGTTGGATGAATCATTCATGTAAAAACATTATGTGAAACTATTTTGTTCGGGTGGGGACCATGCGTGTGACTTAACTTTTCAACGTTAAAAAGTGGGACAAATGCCAGTTTTTAAAAAAGCAGTTGACTCAGGCGTTTCTGCATTTTAAGTGTGACAACTGCAACCACTGAGAGCTTCTGTGAAGTTTTAACATTCCAAATGAAGTTTTTTGTCTACTCGATGTTGTACCAAGGGAAACGTGAAAAAGTTCCCTGCTTGACATGGAACACAAGGGATATGGGTCGTTTATTATCAATACCCTGTTATGGTGTGTTTATACAAGGAGGGGAAACAGAGAAATCTCTTCTCTTTGAGGTGTGCCCCTTTTTGTCAAACAGCAATAAAGAATGACAAATAAAAATGCAACATCGTCAACAGTGAGCCAGTTTAAGGAAAAATAGTAGAAACAATGGCGTTCAGTTAAATATACACACATGCCGAGACCAGAAAATAAGTAGTATTAAAGTAGAATAGTAAAACATAGAAAACACTATTTCTTAAACTACAAAAACACCGGATATTTATTGGTCTAAAATACAAACAAACAAACACATGACATTAATGTCTCTGCTTAGTCAGGCTTTTCTCTCCAGGAGTTGAACCCATGTACTGTATGTCTGAGTGAGGCGAATACAGACCCATCTATCCATAACATGTGTCCCTCTCCAGTGTGGTCGTTTGGCCAGAGACGCTGAGCAACCTCCACTCGTACCACACCCCTCTGTCCTACCTGCTCGTCTGCGTCTCAACAGGTCAGTAAATGCACCGTGGAAGAGAAAAGTTTGGATCACTGGAATAAAACAGGTGCAGAAGTTAGGTTTGGGGATCGAAATGTAAAAGCCTGCGCTGTAAAAGTCTGCCACCTTTCCAGTTGCTCCTTTACAGAGAAACAACACAAATAGATCTGCAGGTCTTACCTGATTCTCAGAACAGACGAATGGGCGTTGCCTCTCAGTCACCGCGGGTGCCCTCAGGCCTCGGTGGTCTGGTTGAGGCGTTCTGTATGTGGCTAAGTCTTATGTGCATCGTTGTGTCACCATGGAGCCCCAAACCTGTTGAGATATGCCCTGACGACTGTAAACACCTATGGGCACCACTGAGACCAACCGCGTCAGAAACTGGAGGTGCTTTAATATACGGGCTGGTTGTGTGTATCACTATTAACAGTGTGCCAGTCACATGACGAGGCACAAAAGGACTCTTGAATTCCCACAGCTACTGTCAGCGAGTCATTTACAGTTCAACTGATGAATTCAGTTCAATTCAATTGTATTTGTATTGCGCCAAATGACAACATACATTATCTCAAGGCCCCTACAATATTACAGAGAAACGCAACAGTTGAGCAAGCACTTGGAGACTGTGGAGGAGAATAAAACTCCCTTTAAACAGGAAGAAATCCCTAACACAAGGGGACTCAGTTGTGGGCGAAACATCTGCAGTGATCGGTTGTGGTGAGATTAGAGAAATGGGGGCTATGTTACCATTGTTTTAAGCAAAGACTGGTTCTTGTAATGACAGTAATAATATTGGCACTTGTAAATGTTATGATGTTGTTTATAATAATTACAGTAATAACAATGATAAAAACCTAAATAGATTTTTTGTGCAGACAACAATGGATATTTCTTCAGCTGGCATTTCATTTAAAACCGACGAAGAGAGACATTTAACTCTTTAAATTTCCTCTGTCGATCAAAAATGAAATGTGAATGTCAGATATATTCAATATTATCTTGTATGAAGTCGATCTTCAGGTAAATGCTGTCATTTTTTTGGTGTATGGCGTAAACAGAAAAATTGATGACGCTGTTTAAATAGCCGTGTGGAGCAACTAAACTGCTTGGTAACAAAAAAAGTAAATGTTAGTGTACAGACGCATGAAAGATGACCAGTGAAATCACAGCTGCTGTCGTTCGGGGGACATGTTGAAAAATCCTCCTATCTAAAGCTGTTTTTTAATTTAATTTTTTTCTGTTTGCATGTTCACCAGCTAACTTGATATTAGCTCCGCCATCGACACTGGACTATCCAAAGAAGTTAGGACCAAACTGTCACTTAGATGATTAATGAGTCATATTTTCTCTCCTCTCAGGATACTTTGTGCAAGACGCAGGTGACATTATCTTGACGGGACATGCAAGAGGATCATGGGAATTCTTAGTCCATCATGCACTGGTAAGAAGACTTGCCTGTGGCCAATGTGTATTTTTTCATGCATTTCTGGTTCAGATAAGATATCAGAATAACTGTTAAGCTCAGAAGCCCAACAAAATAAGAAAAGTTGCTATCAAGCTCAACATGTAAACCTGTTTCACATGTGTGTATAAATGAGAGATGTGGTGAAGTGGTGACTTTCTCGGTTGCTGCAAGAAATATTGCCAAACTCTCAACTGCTAGATGGCAACTGTGTTGTACATTAAGGCTTATGGGTTTGTTGTATACAGTATGTTGTTGCTGTTTTTTAATGAATAGTCTTTAATTATTAATGAGTTTGTGCACTGAACGAATACGTCCAGTGAGCGAGGGAGTAATTGGAAATGACTCAGGCTGTTTGTGCTGTACATGGATCATTGTAACCCATGAGATAAACAGGGATACCTGTGTTTTCCTATTTGCAGATTTTGAGAGTCTTTTTGTAAAGCAGTGTATCCCTTAAATATCAAGTTTCCTTTAATTAGCTTTAAAGTTTAAACATTTTATTTTTTCCACCGGGTGTTACAGCATGACAGATATATTGTGGATCTTGTTCCATAAGATGTTTCAGGTTATTTTTCACCATGGTGAAGTAACCGGGACGGTGCACATTAATAAGTGTTGCTGTAAATGCACCAGAGTTAACCCAGAGGCTGCTGTTCATCTGTCCAGTGCCTGAACAAATGTAAAGATTAACAAATATTTGCATTCAGATTGTTGGGTGCATATATTTGCGGATTATTTTTCCCAGTCTTACTGTATAGCACACTGTGCTTCATAGGATAAAAGAAGAAACAAACTAGAATGACACTTGGTAGAGTGCATACCTCTCGCAAAAGAAAAATTCCTGGAATTTGTATCGGTTCAGGACTTTTTGCGTAATCTTGCCTACAAACAAAGAATACAAACCAACACAGACACAGGTGAAGACACAACTTCCTCAGTAGAGGTAATAAAAGCAAGGCAAATGTAAATCAAGAAACAATGAGAACATGAAGAAACAGAAGTTTAGCTGTTACCTGTATAAGCAGCTCCTCCGCTCTGTGTGTGTGCGTCTCCTCCTCAGGTGATCTCGTGTTTCCTGTACGCCCTCTACACTCAGCTCTATGTAGCCGGCGCTGTCATCGCTCTCTTTGTGGAGGTCAACAGTGTCACTCTGCACCTCAGGCTGATGCTGAAGCTGGCCGGCGCTCAGTCCTCCACCATGTACTACGTCAACAAACTCGCCAACCTCCTCACCTACGTCGCGTTTCGCCTGAGCACCCAGGCCTACCTCACCTGGTACATCGTCAACAATTACTCCTGGATGGACCGCGGTGGATACTTTCTCTTCAGCATGATGCTGATGAACATCATGATCCTGGTTTATTTCTACCGCCTGCTCCGTGCTGACTTCTTCCCCAGGAGTAAGAGCAGTGCGCGGCAGAACGGGACCCATAACAACAACTCCAGAAAGTTTCTCAGTGATTGACTGGGGAAGGTCTGCGGGACTATAGATTATGTTTTTATTGAGGGTGGCAGTTCACAAATTTTTGTCTCTTTCAAACCGTCACTGACAACATTCCTCTGGACAACAGGTTCCCCCTATTGTGTCTCACTGCCAAATAACCTCTTCCTCAGAATTAGCAGAACAAGGCGCAGCCTTAAAAAACCTGCTTTTTTACAAATGTCGGAAAATCTGAAAACTGGCTTTTCATAGGAAAAACTCAAGCAACCTTTCCTTAGGATGTTGCCACTTATAGCATATTTAACATTGATTTTCAGCGTCACATAACTTTAAAGGAATAAGTTTATATTTTTCAGTCATAGTGACACCACTCTCCTAGTTATATGCTAAATACGAAGCCATAGCCAGCAGCTGCCTACAGTAGTTTAGCGTTCCTACCTTAGCATAAAGACTGTTAACAATGGCAACAGAAATCCTACATGATATAATGCATTAAGTAGTGAACTTCAGATATTGTGCTGTGTTAATAGATAAACACAAAAAAAGTAGAAAGACACAAACGTTAAAGAACATCACACGAGGCGCTGAGCAAACTGTTTGCTAAACAACACTTGTAGTTGGACGTGTAAGGGTTAAAGAAACACATTTCAGCTTTTAGTGATTCATTATTAAGAAGCTTTTTTTGTGCCAAGTCAGATACAACCAAAAAATGGACTTTACCAGTCATAATTATTGCATTTTTGATTATTCATTTTATTTAACCTTTATTCCACCAGGAAGAATGTGAGGTTATAATGTCTGAACTGAAGGCAGCGTTACCACTTTCAACCTGAATGTTGACAATATGACATAAATGCAGCATTTGAATGCAGATGTTAATTTATCGTATTAATCTTATTTGAATTTCAGCCAGAAAGAAATGTTAAAATATTCTCAAATTATTATTTAACCCATCATGAAAAAGAACAACAACTGTGTGATAAGTTGTTCAACAGGTGCGTCAGGAATGTGACATTGCATTTTAAGATTTGCTAACAGACTAAGCTCAGTGTTGCCATACCTCGTTAACATTTGCTTGGGTAACAGTGTTTTAATGTGGAGAAAATTTAGATAAAGACCAATTTTCTCTCCCGGGTGTTCGAACGATTCGCCATTTGGGGATTTTCTGACAGTGGACTGAATCTAAGCACTCGCATTTTAATACTAAGAATGTGTAAATACAGTACATCCTCTCCCTTAGTCTCAGTGAAACCATTTGTGGCTGAGAGATGCTTTGACTGAACTGGTACATACTGTTGTAAAGGACCAATAGAACTGTTCTTGTGAAACCTGTTGGCGTGGAGCTGTATTCGGAATCTTCCAGCCAATTAACAGTTTGTCAGCTTTGCTCTTTGGGAAGTGGGCACCATGAGAAGCCCTTCATAATGAGCGGGCGGCACCACAGTCAATTATGATAGTGCGTCCAGAGTACTTAGGCCTGATGTGGGGTGACGGGAGAATATCCTCACCGTGAGTATTGTTTTTGTTCGTTTTGCGAAGCAATCATACTTTTACAGAGTGCATGCCTTTTCAAGATATGGAAAGACAAAATTCTGGTGAAGATGGAACTCTTCTCCCTTCTGGCATTTTGTATATATATTTACTCTAGTGTGTATTCCCTTTTTGATATAATCCATCAGATAATACAAGTACCCACCATCAACCATTAGTGGACTTTAAATGATGATTTTCTAATCATGCCACAAATCACACATGCTGACAAAGTCGTTTAAACAAAAACCTAATGATCAGCTCATTTTATTTTCTATTTCAGGCACCACCATGTGTCTGACCTGTGCCCCAGTGCCTTTACCATGGTGCCTTTTCGAACAGAGCAGAGATAAAGACGATAACAAAGAATAGATAGGCTATTGAATAATATCTGTGTGGGCTTTTATAAAGTCAAACTAACACTATAAAATTGACAATGACAAAACTAATGTATCTTGTATTAAAGTGACAATTGTTTTTTTTATTTTTTTGGAGTGCTGTATTTTTGGATTGTTAAGTGGTATCATGAAATAAAAAGATATAAAGTCACGGGTATTTGTTTGTATTTTTCTAATATGAACTCAAGAAGAGACATTTTTAGTTGTATTTATTCTCTGTTTTACGTTGATATAGTGTCTCATATCAACACCTGAGTATTTTTTTTTCCTAGAGTAGAAGTGCTAATGCAACGATGTATAAATACTAGATGTGCGTTTAAAATCCTACCTGAGTAGTATCAACAAAAGGTACTTAAAGTACTAAAAGGAAGTCGATCTGCAGAAAGATGCCGCTGTTGCATTATTAGATTGGTAACACACGCAACAATGCATAAGCAGCATTTAAATAAAATATTTTGATATCTTTAAAGGGGAAATGTATCTTTGGAGGAACTGCTAACAGTTCAGATGTGTCAGAAAGGACTTTTTAGTGAGTCACAAGTCAAAAAGGTTTGAAACCTAAGGTACACATATGTTAACGTTTTGTGTTTTTAGGAGACAGCATCCACATTCCTTTTTATCTATCTAAGTTCAGCAAATGTGGAGTTCACCACCAACAACAAAAACGCTGCTTATTGAAACTATTAATCAATTAATAGTCCTGGTGCCTGGAGAGAGAAAAAAGAAACCCCAAGAGCAAATTTTTTCCCTTGGTCCCCCTCCAAGTGATCATGAATACACACCAACTGTATTGTAATGTTATAATTAAATTAATGTTTTAAAGCTTTTCCTACAGCATGTCTAAGAGACAGACTTCCCTACATTTATGAACAGAGACTGAACATAGATGAGGAAGAACAGACTTCTGGCTCCCCCTGTAGGCAGCATAGTATAATTACAGTTACATTTGTTTGACATTTCATCTAAAACATGATATTGCTGTTTAGATGAAGTAAGTGAGAGAAAGTAATTGTAATTCTAAAATAGAGATGGATAGATATTCATAAAAAATTAAATAAATAGATACATGATCAATAGGATTTGTTTGACGTTTTAAGATATATAGATAGATAGATAGATAGATAGATAGACAGACAGATAGATAGATAGATAGATAGATAGCCAGACAGACAGACAGACAGACAGATAGATAGATAGATAGATAGATAGATAGACAGGCAGACAGGCAGACAGACAGACAGACAGACAGACAGATAGATAGATAGATAGATAGATAGATTTATATAATAATAGATAGATAGACAGATAGATAGATGGAATAATAGAATAATACATAGACTATAGATAGATAGATAGACAGATCGATAGATTTATATTATAATAGATAGATAGACAGATAGATAGATGGAATAATAGAATAATACATAGATTATAGATAGATAGACAGACAGATAGATAGATAGATAGATAGATAGATAGATAGATAGATAGATAGATAGATAGATAGATAGATTTATATAATATTAGATAGATAGACAGGTAGATAGATGGAATAATAGAATAATACATAGATTATAGATAGATAGATAGATAGATAGATAGACAGACAGACAGACAGACAGATAGATAGATAGATAGATAGATAGATAGATAGATATATTTATATAATAATAGAGAGATTGGCAGATAGATAGATGGAATAATAGAATAATAGATAGATAGATATTTCCGAGTATTCCTCATTTCCTCCAGCAGGGGAACGAGCAGAAAAAAACTGGGAGGAGAGAAAAAGAGAAAACCAGGGAACTGAGTCGGCGGCTCTCAGTCTGCAGCTCCCCCTCAACTTCCGCAGACCCGCGTCCGATCAAGAGAGGAACCTGGAGAGGACCGTCCTGTCTCGCCGAGGTACCGTCCCAACTCAAACACACCGGTCTCAGAACTTTTACTGGGACGTGTGTGTGTGTGTGTGTGTGTGTGTGTGTGTGTGTGCGCGCGCGCGCGCTGTGTGTGTGTTTGTAACCCGGTGTGTTTTTCTTTGCCGAGATGAAAATAAAAACACGTTACCTGCAGTTTGAGAGTCTGCAGAAGGGAGTTTGAAGGTGGACTGGTCCCAGTTGAATGGCTCTGACCACATCTACAACATGAGACCTCGTCTTCTTCACCAGCAGCTCTGATGAACAATAGGATTAGAACAGATCTCCGCATTACTAAGTGGATCAGCACTGATTACTGTTGTCTGCTCTCTCTCTGTGTGTGTGTGTGTGTGTGTGTCCGTGTGTGTGTGTGTGTGCGCGTGTCCGTGTGTGTGTCCGTGTGTGTGTGCGTGTGTGTCGCCCTGTTGCTCCAAACTGGACAACAGACGTTTTAACCTGGGGGGTCGCCCTGGCCCACACCTCTGTCTGGGACCTAGGGCACCAACAAACAAACAAACACATCTCCTCAGAATCACCCAGGAACGTCCCAGCACTCTACAGCTGAAATGGTGATGAACTGATCCCAAGTCAGTCGATTGGAAGGAAATCAACTTGTCTTAAAATCCACTGGTATCAGTTTGTCACGTGTGAATACTGCTCTTCAACCATTTTGCTTTCAGCCATGACCCTGGTCTCCTTTCAAAGTCCACTTTTTAAATGTAACGACCCACAAATCGGTGTACAATGTGTACAACAAGAGACGCTGAACAGAGGCGGACATGTTGGAAATGCACAATGTTATGTCTGACCTATGTTTTGGCATAAAAGGGGAAATAAGGCCCGTAGTGTCTCCCTGTGTGTGAAGGATGAGCCACATAGCCACACGTTGGAACTAATTGTGGGTTAACTGCTTTTGCAATGGGGGGTCATCCACAGCGGGTGGGACAGTGTATATTAAGGTTAACGTGCACTTGGAGGAAATTGTGATAAACAATTTTCACTATTATATTACACACTGAAGTGGTCAATAGCTTACTGAAGTTAATAATTGTCAGGTCTTTTGATGATGAAACTGATTGTTGGTTGCAACCAACAACTGTAGATGAAGATGGACGACACGTATCGTACAAAAGTGAAGCTAAAATATCGCGTGTTGCCTCAAATGCCTAGTAAAATCAAACTTGTCAGAAACATGAACACAACATCAGGGAAAGAAAGTGGAAGCGGTTTGATAAAACACCACTGTAAAACAATGAATGTCTTAAAACGGGGTCCCTCTGGAAGAGCAAGGCCAGAAGACTGTGGATGGAGTTTTTATGAGCTTTATTCCTAATCTTGTTATTCTGTTGGCCAGTGGCAACAGGCCTGATGATTGGGCACAAAAAAAAATGTCACCACAGTCTACCAATAATAAAGAATTAATGAGTTTAAATGGCAGATTTTTTTTGAATGCTTTCCCCCCTCTCTGTCCGTCCAGCTCACCACGTCCCCGTGCTGAATATTTCCCCGGATTCTTCATGTCAGTCCGAGTTCCCGCCATGAGTGTTCTTCCTCCTGTCCGAAGGGACCGGGTCATCGTTCAGCTTCCTCAGGTAAAACTCCTTCACTCTTTTAGCTTCACGTGGGTAGAGCAAGTCTGCAGCCTCACAACGTCTCCTTCCTCTCCTGCAGTACTTCAGGAAAGAAGCCGCTCTCCACACCAAAGACGAATTTCACAATAAAGTGAAGACTGCCTGCCAGGAGCAGCGCACCGGCACCGTGGGGTGAGTGCACAAACCCCAGGCCAGGTCATATGGGATGTGCTCTTTTGTGTCCACTAACTTACTTGTTGCTGCTTGTTTTGTTTTGTCTTCTCAGCAGATTTAAAATCTCCAAGGTCATTGTTGTGGGCGACCTGGCTGTCGGGAAAACCTGCCTGATTAATAGGTAAGCTCAAATATTGTCAGTCAATAAGTGAAAGCAGGTTGCGGCGCAGCTCTGGGAAATGAATAACTTCAAAAAGTAAGAACTCGGAGAACATTTACATCCCTCAATAAAACCAAATTTGTTATTTTATCATTAAAAAGTGTCTTAATCTTTTGCATTATAACGTTTTATTTTATTAGATGCAGCTCTTCATGAGAACATTATGAATATATGAAATGAAAATGCCCCCTTTTAAATGGCCGTGGCAGTGTCATTTGTTCAGGTCTTATTCATACGTACCCCAAAAAATCTGCGTCCATCCCAGTTCCTTGGTACTGAACATCATTTTGTTGTTGCTGCTCGAAGAATTTGAAATAAATTTAGTTGTAAAATATCTAAAGTGGAAAACTTCAAACCCTCGTTTCTCAGCCCCACTGCCTCTGCACGTATTGCATTCTGCCTGTGTAGAGCAAAGAAATTAATGTGCTTTTTTCTCTGATTTGGCTGAAACGGAAAAAAAACTTTGCTGGAACTTCCCCCGTTTATCGTCTGGGTCTCCTGAAGGCACGCACTTTTTTTGTCTGTTTCAGATTTTGCAAAGATGCTTTCGATAAGAACTACAAGGCCACGATCGGTGTCGACTTTGAGATGGAGCGCTTCGAGGTGTTGGGTGTTCCTTTCAGCCTCCAGCTGTGAGTCCGATTCGCACGTTATAAGAAACCAAGTTAATGCACTGAGTCTGACGTACTGTTGCTCACACTGTCCGTTACAGGTGGGACACTGCGGGCCAAGAGAGGTTCAAGTGCATTGCTTCCACATACTACAGAGGAGCCCAGGGTGAGAGATGAACAAATAAGAAGTGCACTAAAGACTTTTGTCTTGTAACTGTTGACAACAAGATGTGCATACACTGTTAAAGCATTTTCATTGATGAGGTATTTTCTGTTCCTCCAGTTGTGATCATCGCGTTTGATGTGAATGATATTGCGTCTTTGGGTCATGTGAGGTAAGTTTGTCAATTACGAGCAGATTGTTTGCACTCTTAGAGTTGTACTTCTGTCCCAGCGGGAGGATTCAAACTCGTCTTTCTCCGTCGGCAGGCAGTGGCTGGAGGACTCCCTGAAAGAGAACGACCCCACCAGTGTCCAGCTGTTCATCGTCGGCACAAAGAAAGACCTGAGTGTACGTCTTTTACAGTTGTAAAAAGGACAACGCCTGTGAACACTCGTGTGTCTTTACCAGAGTCAAGTGTGAATAGTTTGAATTATTGCCAGCAGCGCAGAGCGTTTGTGTCCAGGCTCAAACCTCAGGAATGTGCTTTCCCATCCGCCAGTAGACCCCAAATCATCCAAGACCTTAACCGTATGTAAACAGTGAGGGGAAGTAAGAATCCCGCTCAATGCTGGGCCACTTTATTAGTGCAATTCTTCTTGAATTACTCTACAGTTGCTGTGAAAATCAGTTTCTTTTTGGTCTAGTTTTCGAATTTGAGCTGCTGATTTCTCTGCTATTGCCTTTGCAGTAGAGCTGCAATGATTATTTGATTAATTTGATTTGTCAAGGGACACAAAATTTATTGTTGACTATTTTGATTATTTTTTTTTAAGCAATGATGCCAAACCTTTGGTTTTGAGAGGTGAGATGAATATAATTGAATGTTTAGTCAATTCACAGAAAATCAATTGGTAACTAATTTATTAATTGATAAATTATTACGCAATTAGGACAAATACCAAAATTGTCTTTATCCATCTTCATAATTGTGATTTTTAGTTTTTGTTTGTTTTACGCGGCATGAATATCTCCAGGTCTTACAGTGCTGTTGCCTAGGCTGTAGGACAATGTAATGGACATTTATTTTTATTTTTCTGTTACTTTTTACACCAAACTGTCAGACTTATGAGTTATGAAGATAGTGTATAGAGTAGCAGCCTTTAGCATAAAGATTCCTTTTGTTGAACGTGGTTGCACCACCTCTAACTTGGTCGCCTCTGGTTTCCCTCACAGTCTCCTGCTCAGTATTCCCAGATCGAACAAGATGCCCTCAAACTAGCACAAGAGATCAGTGCAGAGTACTGGGCCGTTTCATCACTCACAGGTAATACACTTCACCTCCAGCAACCCAGCCTTTGACCTCGGGGGCTGTTTGAAAATGTTTAGTTGGGGGGGAGTGAGGTTTCGTTGTTTCTTAGTTTAACAAAGGAGAGGAACTGAAATGATCTGTAGTCACCACAAAACTATTGCTCCGTTAACATTTGAATTGTAAATCAGGGTGTTGCTTTAATATTAATAACCTCGAGGTGGGTAATGCTTTTTAAAAAAAAGTCAGATTAAAGTTTCAGCCGCGATCTGCACACTGTAATTTCCATACAGTCCCTTGCTGATCTTTATCTCTTCCATGCTGCAAGGGGAAAACGTGAAGGAGTTTTTCTTCCGAGTTGCATCGTTGGCATTCGAGACCAACGTTCTTGCCGAGCTGGAGAAAAGTGGATCAAGGCAAATCGGAGACGTTGTCAGTGAGTATCCGGGGAATCACTGTGTAATCATGAAAACCACAGCATTTTTCACATAGTTAAACACCCAACTGCTTTTTGTTTTAGGAATTAACAGCACTTCAAGCAATCTGTACGCTACGCCGAAGAAGAAACAGCCCAACTGCTGTCAGTGAGGATGGGAGCCGGAGCTTTAGAGTCAGAGTTACGGACTGAAAAGGAGGATTTCTCTCAGTGGGGAAAAAAAGAGGACGGTGGCTGCATGGGAGGGATTTCTGTGGTCGAAGCAGGAGGAGGCACGCTGGAGCTTCACTTCCTGACGTGTTTGAATTCAGTTTTTCCTGGCCTCTGATGAGTTTGTTTTTTTTTCCCTCTGTGGGATGTGGATTCTTGTGGCGTTGCTCAGTTTAACATGTCTGGAGTTACACAGTGACACAAAAATGACCGGTTCTCCAGAGATGCCAAAGAATGACTGTGGATGTGTGGATGTGTGGACGCTTACTTTACTTAGGGCTGGAAACAAGTATTCAGTTTTGCTGCTGTAGTCGCTGTTTTACAATCGAGATTTTTCCTCACAGTAATACGCTGGTTTAGTTTTGTTTTAAATCGGTACTAGGCTTATTTTTTTAATAATATTTTAGATTAGAGGTTCAGTCATCTCTGATTAGCCTGTAGACTTCACTTGGAGGTCTCGACCCCCAGGTTGAGAACCGTTGTTGTCATGCAAATGCAGCTTTGAAATGTTTTTATCTGCAGTGTATGCTTCATAGGTACTTTTTTTGCTTTTTGTTCACAATAAAGTCAATGACTAAATATTTGTATCAGAAACTGTGCGTTGATGATTGATCATTTATTTTCTTTAAAAATTCCTCTTGGTGTGTTTAAATGTCATATAAAGTCAAATGAATCGTATCATACTCATCACCATCAGAGTACATGTTAACATGGTACATGTATCCTGATCAAATTTGTTACAGTGCAGCCTATTAAACAGGTTTTTCACTATTTCTTCAACAAACACTATATATATTTATACATTTATATCCAGTTTGTGTCTCAGTGATCCCCTTGTCTTCTTTACTCATCTATTGCAAACATGATATCAAACCTTTCAGCTGTTGAAGCTTTGAAAGATTCAAGAACTTTCCGATCAACTTGGCTCTGCAGCTCTTCGGGGATGCAATGAGAGAATTTATAATTTTCTTTAATCCACTTCCCCCCTTCTGTGTTTTCAATGGCCACGGCTGCCACACCTGCAGGTCACAGACGGAGCGAGACGTTCACATTTTAGCGGTGAGGTTCATTAGATTGATAATGTCGACATGTTGACTGACCTACGACGGATGCTCCCAGCCTCTCGACCAGCTGAATGGCAGCCTTCATCGTACCGCCGGTCTCTATCCATTGGTCAACTAACAACACCCTCATACCTGTAAACATCAAGATATGAATTGACATAAATTATTTTATGATCGTATACAGAGTTAGCAGAATTTACATAAAGAAGAAGCAGATTTTGTTGTGATTTATCTTGCACAAAATACGGGGCAAACATTGACATATTTACATGAAATGATATGGTACAGTATACACTTGGTAATGGTGCAGTAAACCTTTACTTAAGTAAAAGTTTCAACACAACAATCTTATAATAATTCATTATAATTAAAAATCATATAGCTGCATTTATAAAAGTACTCATGAAAGAACTTAAGTAAAAAGTTTAAAAACAAGTACTTGGTTTCAAAGGAACTACTTGCTCTGCAGTAGAAAGTCCTCTGGGACTGATATACTATTGATCTGTTACATTATTTATTGTACAAATTACTCAATGTGTAAACAGCACTTTACTGTTTTAGCTGCTTAAGGAGGTACATTTAACTTTATGCAGTAATGTTTAGTGGTTCATTGCTTTAGGCTGTGAGTTTCTGTAACCAACACTAGGGGGTGCTGTGTGACAGGGAATGAGTGAAGCCTAGAGCTGCATCTTCTGTTGATGAGCAACTATTTTCATAATCTAATACAAACGTTTTTGTCAACTTTCAACCAAGATGCCAAATTTGTATTTGGTCATTCAAACCTCTCAGACATGAGGATTTGCTGCTTGTCTTGGTCTCGAATGATAAAACACCCAACGTCTCTGTGATTTAGGACTGCTGGTTCTCAATACATAACAAATAAAAATGTCATAACCTTTCCAATAAATTTACTGAATATTTCCAAAATCTACAATTTAACTCTGAACTTACTGGTAACCTTGTCAACTTTCACAAACCCCCCTTAAAAGTCAAAGAAACAAATGTGGTCCTTACCAGCTGGGGAACTATTTCTGTTCAAGACCAATGTGTGACATGGTTACTGGGTAAATGAAGAAAATGAAGATGAACCTGGTTTTAGAACATCCTGTCTTATCTCCATAGTCTTTTCTCTGCCTGTGTAGTCAGAGTAGCTTTGGTTCTGGGTGGAGACACACAGGTGTCCTGCTTTACGGATCGCCAGGAAACCTTTTCCAAGGCTGGTGGCGACGGACGCCCCTGAAAAAAAACACACATCACAAGTATTCTTGCACGCTGCATCAGTGGACAGTTAAAGTTTTTAATGGCCCATACACACACACACACACACACACACACACACACACACACACAGTCCCCCAACCCCCACCGGCTGAAGTCCGGGACTGAGGGGTTAGGTTTCCTGAGCTGCCTCTTAAAATAAAATTAGTGAGACACACTGTGACTGCTCTTACACGCCCCCCCCCCCCCCCCCCCCCCCCCCCACACACACACACACACACACTTCTTAGAATAAAGTAATTTGCTGTTGCTGTTTTCTCACCAAGAATGAATCCCATTGCATCTATCCCAGCAACCAGGTCAATGGTGTCGCTGTGGAATGGGCTGAGAAGGTCTGAGACGCAGTCTGCAAGAGCCTGACTCAAGTGCAAATACAGAAAATGAACGAAATGCAACAGTGTGCGTACGATACAAACCCACTGCATGTGCATTTCATAAATGTGCTTCATATACACTGTGTTCAGCGAGAGCGAAGACAAGTAGAAACAACCGTATCAGCAGTCTGAGCTGAGCAACTAGAACCCGTCAGTTTTTCCATCGTACCTGGGAGTTAGAGTAGAGTCTGGACGGATCCAGCCAGGCAAACATAGGTCCTTTTGTGTTGGGGGCCATCAGAGACAGGTACCATCCTTCATGCCTGTCTGCAGGAACAGCAAACACGTCCATATGACCACGCCACACTTGTCTGCGCAGTTAAAAGGCTGAAAGAACTGGACCGGGAGTAAGAGCGAGTGGCCCATATCAGGTTCCAGTGGGATGAATGGTGGGTGGGAAGAGGCTGTTAATAACACTGAACTTAGTTACATGTTCTCCCTCAACAAAGCTCCTTGATCTTTTTCATACTTTTTTTTTTTTAATCTGGCACCTTCTTTTTTGTGGTAGCGTCTGGTAGATTGGGGAAAATGTATTAGTTACTTGTATTCACAGTGGAAAAAAATGAATCTGACATTTTATACACAGACATACATGAATCTAAAGAAAAAAGCTTGTGCAGGAGATACATGTATAAAGATGCTTCTAATTATTGATTCTGACGCCTTAATCTTTGGGTTTACTTACTTCATTTTTCAGTTTGTTAGTTTTCCAAAGATATTTGTGATTTATTTTTCCTGTTATACAGACCCCATGTATATAACTGCTTTATTCAGTTTTTATGTATGTACAGCACTTTGTTCCACTGTTTTAAATGTGCATTATGAATGAATAAAGCTAAAGCAAAGGTCATATGAAAATGTTAAATATTTTCTCTCACCCATGCTGTTTTCCGGCATTTGACTTCAGGTGTTTGCAGTAACACGACAGCCTTTGTCTGAATAGGCTCAGGTTGCGTGTTCACTGCAGGAGAAACAAGATCCATGATCTTACTGTATATTTTCCCACTGGAAGGACTATTGCGAGGATTATCAAATAAACTGATGTCTGAAATAACAGCCCAGTTTTGTGCAACAGAATTCAAACTGGGCTCAAGACTGAGAGTTCATTTTTCTGCCAAAATCAACTCTGCTTTCTCACACTTTCTGATTTCATGTGTATCATGAACACAGTGAACTTACAGTAGATGTTACACTGGAATCGTCACAGGCTTCTTTTTATCCCTTCGCACCTTAGCTGTGAAAAATTCATGAGGCAATAAATCTGAACAGATCCCTGCAAAACAAAATTAACAAGTCTGATTGATTCTGCTGTTTGAGCTAATGGAGTTACATGTTTTGAGGTATATTTGGAAGATAAGCTTACTGTATAAACCTGGAAAAAAACATGTATTTGCCCGCTGGGGGGCAGCATAAACATCTCATAAACACAACATTGACATATTATCCATAAATAGCAAACAGGTGCTTATTTACACATCTACAGTAACATCATTAGCATTGTAGTCCTTATAAGTTAATTTCACTTATGAATATAAGCCGAATATTAACTCTCATGTAGCTGTTTGTGGTATTGAATGCCTCACTAAAAACACAAATATCTAAATAAAAATCATTGGATAAACCTAATTTCATTATGCCACTTATTTTCCATCTAAACAATAATGTCAGGTAATTGTCATGTTAAATGTCAGTATTCATCATATTAACTTGCACATCATATTGTGACCTTTTTAGGAAAATGAAATATTGAAATTGAAATAGTGTTTAAATTGTATCCAAATTTAAGAAAAACACAATCAATAAACACTTCATTATACATTTACGGTGTTATTCAGCAGCAGCTATTGTCTCTTATTCTGAAAATATTTGAAAGGTGCTTTAATATTCAATCACCTGCCATAGTGAGGTCACTCTACTCCCCTTCCAATAGATTGTTGAAGCTCAGTTCAGGTGAAGGAGCTTAAGAACTTTAAGCTTAAGAAAATGGAACAATATCTCTGGCCGAATTCTAATCTTTGTTTGGTTTTTAACAACAAATCTAAAATACACGGGAGGGTTGAACGAAAAATGTGTCTTAATTAAATGTTCATCTAGTGAAATACTACGCGAGTGAAACAATTAATTTGCAGCTTGTAATACAGCAGAACTATAGTCTGAGTGGAATGTTTTAAATTCTGTATTTACAATTGACAGCATATGATTGAAGAAAAGTATTTCCTTGACAGATACCTGACGGCATAGACTTGTAACTTCCGTTGACCTTACGACCTGTTGTGAGCTGCCAACAATGCTCCAACCCAAGTCTTCCTTGATGGCATATGGCTCATCTTCACGTGGTGCCAATGCTCTCGAGCAGGTCACAGCCGATTAAAAGTCTGACCTCACAATCCATCAGCTCTGGTATCTCCTGTGCCACGGTGCTCAGATGTTTCCACCTTTTGGCAACGTCAGGAGTCATAATGTGGGAACGTTCAAGAGGGGTGAAGTCTTTGGTATAGGCAGGTGGCAAGTTGATGGTGCTCCGTGAGGAAAAGCCTCTGACTCTAAGCCCATTAATTCTTGCACTCTGAACAATGGAATCTTTTCACATCATGGTGGTAAGATTTAACTTGGCAGGCTCTAATCTGGCCCCATCTCCTCACATACCTCTTAGTCTGTGCACTTGGTGTGGAACTCTCTTCTACTTCAATTGTATTGTTCAATTTATCTAAAAAGCCACAAGAGTTAATATGATAAATACCGACTTTTAACGTGACAATTAACCTGACATTTCACCCACAAATGAACATGTATTGAAAAAGAATAATTTGGGGTACTTTTTGAGTGTGGTGTATGTGTCATTTGTCTTTTGCCATGTGTTTATGGCACGAGTTTATATGTGTGTAAAGACAGTTTACCAGTCAGTACCAACAGAGATTTTTCTGTTACCTCATTGTTGCTCAGGTGCGTCGTGCTCGATTTCACGGGAAGTTTGACATTTGCGACGGGAGCGGCAACTGACGTCAGTACACAGTCCGACTATTGGAAATAAGGGATGTTACGCATACAGTGACAGAAGAGTGTTTTCCATAAAGCCAAACAACACAGTGCATCGAATCAGTTTCTGACCATTTTGTACTATTTATCAAACATGCGTACTAGGGTAAACTGTGTGTTTTACTGTGTGTCTTTCACGCATCAGCACACACAGCTGAGGTACACTGGCAACCTCAAGGTTCAAGTCTGATAAAAGTCAGGTACCAATTGGTTTTTATAGTAGCCAACTGGCTTTTGTTTTCCCTTTCAAAATATAAAGTGTACACATGAACTAATGACAACTATGAAATATGCCTACTTACTCATATTCATCCAGCTTCGATCCTGCACACAATAAGAAAGGCATTAGTGTCGCCCGTTGTTACAATAGGCTTTCGAAATATATACAAATTAAATAACTTGTGTCCTAGTATGTACAACTAGACGCCTTTTTTTGCATCCCTCATAAATAACTCGATTTTTTATAAAGAATGTATCAAATGTTTAAACAGCTTATAAATACTTACAGTGTTGCCGATACTTGTAGCACATTTCAAACAGACAGTCAGTATTTATATTGAGAACAGCATCCATTGACTTGCAAGATTCATTTTTTCACTTTGCAAACACATCTGACCTCACAGACGGACAGTGACGCCTCACTACATCCAGGGGGCGCTGTTCTGTAGCCGCTGGCCCGTCTGTGGATGACAGCAAATCTCACCCAGCATGAAACATTAAAGTACATATTACAGTAAGTGTCACCTTTCTGCTTCACTGTGCGATGTAACATGACTCGGAATATCTGCTGATGAACCGCAGGATTACTCATGTCTTTTTTCCCTCTAAATCCCTCCTCTACTGAGCCTTAAATTCATGAGAAACTTCCCCTCCCCTCTCAAGATCTGGTCGAATGTTGCCTCTGCTGATTTTACATCATTTCTCTCCGCCTTCCAACAATCCGATTTCAGTGCCTTGAGTAGGCTGGATCTCCGCCTCTAGAGCTCTGAGTAAGACCAGCCATGTGACTAAACACTGGGCTGATTAGAAAGCCAACCTGACAAGAGCTTTTTTCTCTTCTCTGGGGAACAGTCACTTGTTCACAGATGCAGAGCTGTACTCGGGGCCCGACGCAACAAAACATACAGAAAAGGTCAATCTGAGATGTTCACTAACAAGTCACAAACCAAGCAAATACTATATGAACTAAGCTTAAGCAGACATTAACATATTTGAAAAAACAAAAACAAAACATTAACACATGAAACTTTTACAACCTTCCCATTTTTTAATAATCTGTTCACCAAATAATGTCATGGTTTTGAAAAGATTTCATGGAAGCCTGCCTTTGTGCAACACAATATTTCACAATAGTTCTCTTCTTGAGTATTTCTTAGCCTGCCACCCTCAACATAGAGTAAACACAATTCAAATTCTCAGATGTGTCACCAAAGATATGTGCCTTCAAGTTGGCAAGGTTAAACATATGTTGTCATACATTATGAATATATAAGACATACTTTTGTTAAATAGACACTCCAGGTCAAAAGATGAAGAGCACCTTGATTTTTTTCTCTCTCCAGCTGTTATGTAAATAATGTACATTGTCTCTCAAAGCAATGATCTCAGAATCAACCTATTGAACTAAATTGAATTCATTCAGCAGCCGAACACACTCAGGGCATTGTTTCTGCAATGGAAATCCTTCACACACAGTGGGAAGTTTACAACTTGCCTTTGTACCACTTGCACCGAAGATTATTCACTGGACTCAAACTGCTATGATTTCAATTAAAACATGAAAAATATGGGGGCCCAAAAACTTCTGATCAGTACTGAGCAGTTTTTGTTTTTCTCTTCATATTCTATATTGGAGCAATTTGACAGGGCATTTCAGTTTGATCAACGTCTTATCAATCATAATTAACATAAGTATCAAATAATATTTCCATAACATACGACAAAAAGAGATCTATAGGGAATAAGTTACATCACCTACTGTAGAAGCAACTTCAAGTACGAACTGTTGACTATTGGGCTGACAGACAGCCCGTGCCAAGCGCACAGGACAGTCACCAGATCCCTTCATTATTTTCATGAGTTTTGTCTGAATCATCATCACCGGCACGTCACTATATCTGCCCCATTCGCGCGGGCTGCTGAGACCTCTCGGTCGGTCGCTGCACGCGAACCTTTCTCCACATTCCACAGCGGACGAGTTTTGTCCCCGGCCCTGCATTGTGATTTAGGTCATCACCTATTCAGCGCCTGTTTTGTGGCATCTGAAAGATGTCCAATCTCCTGGGTTGGCACAATCACCCCATGCCTGTTACCATGGCAAGCGGGGCAAGCTGGAACCTCCTCCATGCGCGTTCCCAAAGTAAATCTCCACTTTCCACGGGGAGGGCCGACGGGGCTGGGAGGTAACTGGCGGTCATCTCGATGCTACACACCCGCACGCACCCGCGAACCCTCTCATCCGACGGGTTTCATTCAGTGACGTAATATGCTGACGGGTCATACTTGCTCGCAGTGTGCACTGGCGCCCTGTGCGATAGGGGAAGATAGTCGATCACGCTGGACGTCTGAAGAGGTTAACGCGACTGACCCCTCCCCGCGTTGCCATTTACCGTATTCATAATCGCACCCGCATGAGCTGCGCCTTAAAAGTGGAGGGGCTGCCCGAGCGCGCCGGGAACCCACGAGGAGCTGTCTCCGTTACGCGTGGTGCTGAAAGTGCCGCTCGCCGCATCATGTGGTCGGTCCTCTTCGTCTTTCTGTCTCACCTGGACAGAACCTTCGTCAGGGGCGACTTCCCGGAGCGCGCTCTGGACGCGGAGGAGCAGAGCCAGGAGATGTTCTCCAGGCCCGACGGCACCTTTTGCGCCAAAATGTCGAGCGCGGGGGAGAATTTCCTGTACCGGGTGTCGGACGGCGCCGAGGTGGTGAGCTCCGTCGTCAGCTCCTCCGGGGAGCTCGTGACCTGCAGCGTCGTAGCGAACCAGACCCAGGCCAGGTCGTTCGTGCACGAGTGCAGGTCGGGGCCGAGGGGACGCAGAGGCGGGCGGCGGCTGCAGGCGCGTTTTGCGCGCATGAGCGAAGCCAAACCGATTTGCCGCGAGTTTAAATCGAAGTCCGGCCGCGGTGGCAGCGCGAACAGGGACGACAGCGATGACTCCTCGCTGCAGAACAAGGTACTGAAACGATCAAAGAGAGGCTTTACTTACCCTGGGACTCTGTGGTGCGGAGCCGGTAACATGGCTGATCACTATGACCAGCTGGGTAGGTTCTACGACTTCGATACTTCTAAGCAAATTCACTTGATCACGTTTGAGTGTGTTTCTGAGAGTGTGTGTGTGTGTGTCGAATGTGTCCAATGACAATAAGCGTGACCTCCTCTCCGCAGGGGAATTCGCAGAGACCGACAGCTGCTGCCGAATTCACGACCACTGTCCCCATGTCATCCACGCCTTCTCCTCCAACTATGGCCACACCAATTTCAAGTGGCACTCCATCTGTCACTGTGACTGTGATAAAGCGTGAGTAAAAACGCATGGTTTCGACGTCCCTGCTGTGGCCCCACTCACCGTTCACTGGATCATTGGGTATACCAGCTGAGATGGGTTTAGTCATTCTCATGAAGGTTATTCTATAGTAACAGTGGTTGGAACAACGTTCATTGACTACAGACTTGTCGAAATGAAAGCAGTGGATTCAAACTGTTACTGAGGACCAACGTGTAACTCAGTCATCACATGGTTGCAGGGATCATTTTATTCTAGTAATATTACACCAAAACTTGCATCCTCCTCTAGGACAAACAGTATTTCTATGTATTAAACCCAACAGCTGCTCAGCATATAGTAAATGCAGGGAGCGCCGACTCAACCAGGGCAAATATGCTGCTGTGAATTTTTGGAATGATTTTACCCTCAGGTCAAAATGTGTCACCATCTCCTCTTTTGCATTTGAATGAGTCATGAAACTAGACATAATTTTGCTCTCTCTCTCTCTCTCTCTCTCTCTTTCTCTCTCTCTCTCTCTCTCTCTCTCTTTCTCTCCCTCCAAGCTTGAAAGCTTGTCTGAGGAAAGTCAACGACACGTCGTCCAGGGTTGTTGGTCAGGCGTTCTTCAATGTCATCGGCGTGCCTTGCTTTGAGTTAACCTATGAGGAGCAGTGTGCAGAGCGTCACTGGTATGGCCTGTAAGTATCCGCGTAGACCGGTGTTAAACTTTTAAGCAGCTTTGCAGCATTCTGATCTGTATTACTCCCCGAAATCACCACACAAAAACTCCCCTTCATTCTCTCTCTCTCTCATAGGTGTAAACTTTATGAGAAACGCCCCATTGCTGTGCTGAGAGAGGCGGTCCCATATGACTTTGGTGGTATTGATGTCATCGATGAGCTGACCTTGGCTCCTCCCAGTAGTAAAGATTCCAAGACCAGTGCGGAAGAGGAGAAACCAGAGAGTACAACTCAGTCGACCATGTCAGGCCCCGGAGAGCCGTCACTTACAAATGTCGTCACGGCCGCTGAGGACTTCATCAAAGTCCTCGCTACTGTCTCCACCTCTCAAAGCTCCGCCACCGACTCTGACAAAGGCGAGGCGCAGAGCTCAGAGAAGAAGAAGAGGAAGAACACGGGAAAGAAGAAGAAAACCACCAAGAAGCAGAAAGGAAAGGGGAGGAAGAGAAAGCAGAAAGCCGAGGCGGGCGTTAAAACAGAGGAAGGAGCTGCAGTTTCACCCTCTGGCAGCAAAGCAGGGGAAGTCGTCGCCCTGACTAACTTCATCAATGAGTCGCACAAACAAGACCTGTCGAGTACGACCAGAGTCCGTAACCACAAATATGAGCTTGGAGGAAAAGGAGAGCCCTCCAACGAAGTCATGAAAGATGAACCGGCGGTGGATAAGCAGACTGTTTCCATCACGCCTTCGATGATAGTCCAGAAGAAGCCAGCAGGGTCGGTCACTGACACGGAGGAAATCACACTTTCTGCGTCAGCGAGCACAACCGCTGTTCCACTTAAGGCAAAACACAGAGGGCTAAGAAAGGGGAGGAGAAAGAAGAGCAAGAAAGTCCCTCCTCCTTCCTCCGAGGATCCTGTAACGAACACAGCAGACCACTCGAGTGGCATTTCTGTCCCCTCTATCATTACCATAAGCCCTTTGGCACACCCTGAGCAACAAAGCTTTGGGGCCGACCCTGAAAAGCGACCTGTCGGGGGCACTGCTAGTGCCTCCATTGGAATCCCCAAAGTCAAAAGGAACAGGTCAAAGGAGAGGGGAGACAGCGAGGGGAGGAAAAAAAGGAGGAAAGTCAGCTCAGCTCCCCCCATTGTGGCCACTGCCCATGAAAATTCCTCTGTGAGCAATCTGAAAGTGATCCATCACCGCGGGGCTCCCACCGTAACGCCGGTCTCCACCAAAGAGCCACAGGTTCCCCACTGGCTGAACATTTATGGAGGACAAACCTCCAGCCACATTACGGTGCCGAACTCTTCCCTGGGTGTTGTGCAAAGGCAAAGGTCAAAAGGGAGAGGCGCGAGAAGGAGGAAAACGGCTTTGCCTCTTCCGAGTGAAAACCCATTGTATCACAACACCTCTGACAATATGCTTCCCATTCTCACAACTCCAGACACGAAAGGTGCACTGAACGGCAACGCAGCCACCGCTGCGATTACTAGGTCCACTCACAGTGCATGGGGGCTTTCTGCAACGGCTGCCCCTGCTGTCAGTCCGAAACGGCACAGGCAGACAATCAGACGGCAGAGAAAGTCACGACAGAGAAAGTCACGACAGAAAGCTGCGCCTGCTGCCATCGTCGACGGAGCTCCTGTCCCTGAACAAACCGAAAACACTCCGACGACATTTACACCCACACCGTCCAAAGTCGCCACTGCTGAAGAGCTCAGTCCACAGAGGTCGGAGAAGCCCATGACCACCTCAGCTACACCCGCCATGAGTCCAATTCAGTTGTCCGTTGAGAAAGCAAAAGCACAATTCACCAGGAAGAAGAGGAGGAAAGCAGCGCAGTCCGTCAGGCAGCAATGAGCCACGTGGGGCGGGAACAGCAGGATAGGCCCAAACGAAGGCAAGTTATCTGGCTACGCTATAGGTGCTGTCGATTGCTTCACACGAGATAAGTAATACATCAAATGTGTAAAGTAGAATCTCCTTTTTTAGCATTAAAATCACCCAAAAATGACAGAAATCAAATTTGATTGAAATGTTGGTCTGCATGTCTGTAATAAAATTTCCAAATGACTATGAATGTATCACACAGTTTTACCATGTTGCTATATCTAGTGATAAAATGAAATAAAACAAAACCTCTCGCCTCTTTTCTTTTCAAATTCACATTTTATTTTACATCCAAAGATTTAGTTGGAAGTCGATACTATTGCAACTTTCATATTTGTTTGAAGCTACCACACAAACTGCATGATGAAATACTGTGAATCAAACTAGCTTTAGACTTGCTGGTAGGTCATTGCGTCACCCATGTTCCCACTTTTTAAACTAAGCTAACCAACTGCTAAAATTAGCTTCATTTAGAGCATACAGGCATGAGAGGGACGTATTGATTTGATAATTGAAAATGGGGCAAGCAAAAATATCCCCAAAATGTTTTAAACTCTTTCATTAAAGGTCTTTGTAGATATCTGAAATGATAGGCTTTATGAAAATTTGGATAGATGGATGTTCATGTTCAAATCATTTTTGTGTGCACATTCCCTTATTAACTGGAATCATTTAATTTATTCTGTAATAACACATAATCTGCTTAATCTGATTTTAATTTGTTGAGTGCCTTTTTTCCCATACTGTGCAAAGAAATCCTTCCAAGAAAACACTGTGTGTTAACTATGTTCTTTTGCTCTTACTCTGATCTCATAGCTGGCACCTGCCTGTGTGGTTTAAGGAAGGGTCACATTCCACCACACAGATTAGGTGCTCGCTTAATTTCACCTCTCACCGGCGAGGGTTGTAACGCCCAGTGCAGAGGCTGAAATCCTCCAGGTCAGCTGATTATCACACTTTCATAAGACGAATTCGGAAGATCTTTTTCTGGGAATATTACTTTATCCCTAATCGTCGGAAACAGTGGCAATGATGAAACACTACAGACGGTTCGTGTCACAGGTTTTGGAAGACACCCAGGCGTTGGCACAATCATAAACTGAAATTGCAGAGCGACTAGCACAGATGTGTGATGAAGCCTTTTCTTCGAAGGGAAGTTGCAAGACATTTTATATTCACATGGAAGTTTATGACCTTTGAGAAGATGTTTTGTTCTCATGGTAATGTATAAAATTTAAGTTTAGATGGAACCATATGTGTTGAAACATTTAGTAGGTGGCGGGACTTGATAAGGATGAGGTTTCACAAGTAGAAACAGTCACAAGGAGTCACAATTGTTGAAAATTACTAGTTAAATATTTGACGAGAGTTGTTTTTTCTATGAGCCCCAGTAAATGTAAATAGTTACTTTCGACCAATGATTATTAGTCGTACCAAAAAAAAGTGATAAAAAAAGAAATCATAAAAAAAAAGAATTCCTGAATCTAGTCGACAGGGGCAGCTGGTTTCTCCTCCCCAGTGACTTGCCTGGACGCCCCCTGGGCGGGGGTCGCGTTAGGAGTGTGACCCCGACTCATTACTGCGGCGATGACTTTGAACATCTGAGAGCTGACTGTTCCGGTCACGCACAAAGGAATACGTAATCTGTGGCATAGAAAGGGGCCATGGTAATGAGAGGACACACTCTGTGGCGTCCTATTAGATGAGGAATCCAATAATCCATTTACTCCACCAACACAGGGGATAATTTATTGATCCAGAAGGGGAGAATTTTATTGATGGAGAAAACAAACCTTCGGTGGTTAAATTGGCTCCGTGTGGCACTGATGGATGAGGAAGTCCAAGTTCTGCTTCTGCTAAACTGGAACTTTTAGCAGTGACATGCTAAACTGGAACTGATGATGCTGAAAAAAAGAAGCAAGGCAGCTCATCAAATACAGACAGTCCTGGGACAGGGACGGTCTCTGTCGGAGGTCAGTTCAGTGTGGTGCACAAACAGAAAGACAATGAAAAGCAAAGGAATAAATATTTAAATCAACTCTTTGGTGCTGCACGGTGGTGTAGTGGTTAGCACCTTCGCCTCACAGCAAGAAGGTTCTGGGTTCGAATCCCGGTTCAACCAGGGCCTTTCTGTGTGGAGTTTGCATGTTCTCCCCGTGTATGCGTGGGTTCTCTCCGGGTTCTCCGGCTTCCTCCCACAGTCCACAGACATGCAGAATGGGGTTAGGTTCATTAGAGACTCTAAATTGACCGTAGGTGTGAATGTGAGAGTGAATGGTTGTCCGTCTCTGTATGTATGTGGCCCTGTGATAGGCTGGCGACCTGTCCAGGGTGTACCCCGCCTCTCGCCCAATGTTAGCTGGGATTGGCTCCAGCGACCCCCCGCGACCCTTACATGGATAAAGCGGTAGACGATGAATGAATGAATGAACTCTGTGGTTATTTTTTATCAGTTTTGTGATGTCATTGTTTTGTTTCTCTTCGTGGTTCTGTTACTTATTTTACTTTCCAATTAGCAGTCACTTTGTGCAGAGCTTCTAGTCCAGGGATCTGGTCCTGAACCCATCCAGGACACTTCTGGTCACCTCCTCACTCTGGTAGGGGGAAACATGACCGCTCCACGTCTTGCTCGGCTTCTAGAGAAGCCCAGTAATCATGTTTTCTTTCTGAGAGGCGACCATGGCCAAGATTAGCCCCGATTCTCTGACACACATATACTGTTTGGGTGAGAGGAACTGCAGCCTGGCACCGGGGCTGGTTCTTCACAATGTCGAGTACGTACGCACAAAAAAGACCCAGCTGAGTGCTTTGCCAACATTTGTGTACACGTCTACAAATGAGCAGGCTCTGCAACAAATAGATGTTCATTAACATCAGAAAGGCCGTGGGTGGTGATGGTTGGCAGTCACCAGGTTCCCGTGGTTTTCCGTTGGACTGGAAGCTGGGCAGGAACTTCACTGGCAGGTCTGTACAGGCAGAAACACACACAGAGGGATGACAGTTGGTCTCTCTCAGAACATCCTCTTCTTTCTCTTACTCACTAACAGGCTGTGTGAGTTTAAGGGAACATACATACCTGTTTATTGACCCATTCCACCCAGTCTTTACAACATATCACATTTACAATCGTTGTCCTCCTGCTGCTGCAAATGGTCCATGCTGTCATAAGAGATTACTAATATGTAGATGTTGCTAATATTTATGAGAACAGAATAAACATTTAGAGAAACATAAGTTTACAGGTACAGCCTAACAGTTACAGGGGACATTTTTTCTCCATTGACAATTTTTTCATAATTTATTTCGTAATGATATGATTTTTAAAATATCCTATTTCATAATGTCAATATTCCCCCAAAAAATTAAATTTCATATCGGGATTTTCCTAATGCAAATTAATTTCATGTCAAGTTTCATCTCAAAATGTCACTTTCTATGATTCTAATAAATTGGATTTTGTTTAATCAGACTAAAGGTGAGTTGTATCACGGTTAAAATCCAACTTGATCTGACGGCTAATACATATGTAGAGGCCAAAGCACCAATTGTAAGGTGCTTTCAATTTCATTGTACTGAAAAAAATATGTGAATATGGTGCTTAGAGTTTACTTCTCCTACTGAAATGATGCAGCGCTACAGTGACATCTAGTGGACATCCAATGTAAGTTTCTCTAAAACCCAGTCAGTGCATTTAATTAGGGCAGTTTCACCAACGCTTCACCGTGGTTACAATTTTGTGAAGGCTTTTAACTAAATCGTTTAAACTAATTTACACCTTTCTGTGGGTGATGATATATGGCGTTACATTGTATTCAAGGGCTTGGTGATAGTGAATTAATGTATAATTTGGTCTGAGAAAACATTTATACATGCAGTTGACAGCATCAGAGCTGCTGTGGTGCATGACAACCTGCAATTTGATATTTTTCAACAGCTTAAATTCAAACATTCGAAAACATTATTTTTAATTAATTCAATTATGTTGCAACATGATAGTCAGAGTGTCACCAAAATCAGATCAAATCTTTGAAGACCATAAATGTTTGTGCAAAAAATCTCATCTGTCAATATCTTTCTGATATATTTACTATATCTACTACATATCATACTATATTTACGTATACTATACAATAGTATGTTTTAATGTATTTTCTTATAATTTTTCTAGTGTTTGAAGCATGGTACTTTTGAGATATTTTACTAAAATATTTTTGTTCATCTAGATATGAAATGTTTGTTTTCCTCAAACACTTAACAAATATGGTTCATATATTTTACTTTTTGATACTACATTTTGCTGCACTATGTATTTTGATAACAAAAATGTGAAGACCTTTTTACAGTAAAAGAGATTTTGTGATCATTGGTGTATATGCCTGTGGTTAGTATGTTAACAGCCAAGCTACAATTCAAATTCCTTCATTCTGTGAAATCATAAAGCTGATGTCCAACAAATGTAATCATTTAATTCTGTACCATAAACTTTATCAGATTGTGACTTCAAAACCATTCATTCCACTATCAGATCAGTAATTAGCTCCACAAATGTCATAAACCAGTGTGTCAGTACAACTTGTCAGGTCACACCTGAATGTGTCCGATTTGAGGGAAAAGATACTGTATATGAAGGCTATCTCATTCTAGCACCCTAAGGATACTTCAACAGTGAAAGAGCCATGGACAAAAATGTGTGATATTATATACATGTGCATTGGGAGTATAACTTAGGACGTACATAACAGCATTCACAACATCTAAGGCTTCAAAAGAAATGAAAATTGAAATGATATGGCTAATTTGTTTCAGTTCATTTTATATTTGTGTAATTAGATCAACAATACTCCACATGACAAGGATAAAGAATAGGCCAAACCCTGTGTATGAGGGTCTATTCACTATCTTCCGTATATCAGCCTCCAGGTATCAGTGTTTACTATGGAGCAGAAGTCACAGAAATCACAAGTCATAAAGCTGAAGCATGCTGTGTGGGCGGGGGCGATGTCTTTGAACAGGCCGGTGAAACTCTGTCTCTGGTCTCATCTTCCAAAACAATCAGTGCAGACACACTAAGACAGAAGTAGGACATTTAAAATGATGCTTGCAACTATTTTATTTTTGTTTGCATGTTCCGTGGAGATTGTCTCGGGGGCAGGTACGTTCTCGATACAGTGCAAACAAATGATTCAAATTCTGTCAAATCTATTTTTTGGATTCATGTTGTTTTGTTTGTGAATGACTCACATTCTATCAAATAGTATTCAAATGATTGTGAGAGTTTTTATGCTCGTTCATTGTAAAGAAGACATTCTTTCTCATTACCTGCTGGTGATCTAGCTTGGTGCTACCAGTCCCAAGTTACATGCAATCGTACCTGTGCAGGTAAACCTCAAGACAAACCACTGACACTAACAGTTTAAAGAAAAGCAGAAAATATTGTTCATATAGTTGCCAGAGTTTTTTTTCAATCCTCCTGCGTCCACAGGTCCAGACACATGGGGAGTGGTTTCTCAGCACTGCGACGGCAAATCTCAGTCTCCTGTTAATATTGTTACAAGGAGAGTACGACCAGATGAACGCCTCACTCCTTTTCACTTCATTGGCTATCAAGACACTTTTCATGGTTTCCTCAGAAACAACGGTCATTCTGGTATGTCTTTCTGATTATTGAAATTGACTAATATATTCAGAAAAAAACATGACAAATATATAAATAGAGTCACAGCGAAACACAAAATGACCTGAACGAGATGCAAACAGCTTTCTCTGTCTCTTTGAATCTGGATTGTTTTGCCAACAGCGGCGTCTCCATGAACCATTTTCTTAATGTTGAATGATTTTTTTGTAGTTCAACTGGACTTGCCCTCTGGTATAAGGATCAGGGGAGGAAATCTGACTGTGCCATACAAGGCAATTCAATTGCACCTGCATTGGGGCAGCGATGGGGGGATGGGTTCTGAACACTTGATTGACGGAGAACAATTCCCAATGGAGGTATGAAATGTAGGATTTGAAATGTGTTCAAATAAGCACCTCATGTGATGAAGTCATTTAAAAACAATTACTGTAATGAATGAAGAAATAATTGTTATTATTATACCTAAGTAAAAAGTGACATTAACATGATATATGCCACCTACAGATGCATATTGTTCACATAAAAGAAGAATACGACTCTTTATCCTGGGCTGTAAGAGACCACGCAGGTGTGGCTGTTCTTGGATTTTTCTTTCAGGTGATTTCATTTTGATATTTTGAAAAATTATATTGAACAATTGGTGAACTATGAGAGGTTCAATATGAACATTTGGGAATTTTTAAGGTGTACTCACTCAAAATGTATCATCTCTATTCAATTTCTTGCTTTGGATTTCTTCAAGATGAGCCACTGGTTCAATGATTGCAGGTGTGCCAGGTGTGAGCTCAAAGAACACACAGAATTTGTCGATTTTTTTTTAGACTTGATAAACTTGCATCAGATAGTGGAGCAGGAAATTAGAAATGAGCTTGCAGATGTTAAGAAGGAGATTTGCTGAAATGGAGAAATTGCCATCAACAATTGGCAATTACTCCAAGAATCGAGCCTTGGGGTAGACCAACATAAAAAAATAATACAAAATAATCATTGTAAAACATATCATTCATTGAATTTTGCAGTGATTTGCATTATAAAGGGTTTATTAAATCATATCCTAATTTAATTTGTAAGCTAAAATGTGATTTCAGCTAAGCAACATTTTATTGTCATTGCAGGAGTCTGTCTCTGCAAATAAGAAATTTGATCCTTTTTTAAATGGCCTGAAATACATCCGACAACCCAGTAAGTTATATCTGCTGACATGGACAATGTGTAAACCTGCTTCCTAATCTTCACGCCACATCATCCTGAATGTGCTGCTGATTGTTCCAGTATTGGGCTGAAGTGCAATTCTTTTGAGATAACACGGTGTCATAAAACACCTTTTCTTATATCCCAACAATAAATTGATTAGAACAATGAAGCTGTCACCTTGAACTTAATTGTTGTCTTAATAACAGATTTCTTGCACACTTCACTGTCTCGTTAATGTTTTATAAAACCAGCCAGCAGCACCACACTGAGGGATGTGGCCCTGGACATGTTCATTCCTCCGCAGAGCAACATGACTAAGTACTTTCGCTACGACGGCTCCCTCACTACGCCGAGCTGTGCTGAAGCTGTCGTCTGGAGCCTGTTTGAAAACACTATTCCTCTGAGCAGGAAGCAGGTAATCTTCTTGAAAATAATGTATCATCTGCCCGCATCAGCATGTACCAGCACAATCATTAGGAATAGTTTTTAATTTTCCCAACCATGAACATGTTAGTGTTGCTTTCCTGATACTTTTACCTAAAGCAGCGTAAGAACATGTTTTCACATCAAGAACATGCAAAGCTTCCAAACAGTTATCAGCAGCTCCACCATAATAAAGTTATTACAGCTAATAAACTCTTTATATGTAGTGTCAAATTATCAATGGTATCTGCAGCTCCCCTCAGCTTTTATTGTTTAACTATTTCGTTTCATTCTCAACACTAAAAGTGACATTTAGTCAAGCATTCATATGTTAATTATGACAAAATAAACGTCATTAATAGCTTCACTACATAAAACATATGTGTGTGGATAGACATGGATGTAAGCTGCAGCTTGAATGGTTTCAGGAGGCAAAAAACCCTGTTCTGATAAATCCAGTTTCCAGATAATGATTTTTTACTTTTATTTTCATCTCCTTTGTTGAAAATAGGTGCCTCTTGAAAAAGAAACTGATGAGAATAGGGAGAATGAACAAAATGACATACCATTGTCGGCCATAAATAAAACTAAACATAAAGGTTCAAAAATGCTCTGTAGAGATGAGGTGAACTGCAACCGGGTGATAATTCTCTGCAAGCAAATCACTTATTTTAATTGTGAAAATAAAAATATTACTAAATAATAAGATTGACATATTGTGCATGTCTAGAAGTTGTCTTTTTGTTACTGTGCAGGGTTTCTTGTTATTTCAATTTTTGTTACAGCTCGCTGAATTCTCCCAGCTGCGCTTTTCTGATGGGAAGCAAATGGTGCAAACCTACAGACCAGTGCAGCCGCTGAATGGACGGCAGGTGTTTTACTCCAGAGGCCACATTGCTGCTGTGAGCACCGGGTTACTCATCATGGCTGCGCTCGTGCCCGTTGCACTCTGCCTGCATACTACAACATGAACCTTTATGAATTTACCTTTATGAATAAAAGCAAGAAATATAAGATTTTGTGTATTTAAAAGTAAATGATGTCGACTGTATGCACTGTGTGCAACGTTTTGTCTTGACACGAATTGTATGTTTAATTTGTAGATGTGGCATCTTAACCACTCATAATGTCTTTTTTGATTTCCACACCCAACAGCACTAAAGTCCACTAACAATATTGACCAATCAATCATTTTCCCTACTTTTGATTGCAAAGTTACCATGCATATCGACTGATATTGTTATACTCTTGTTATATGTTATCATGGTACATTTGTTCATAATACCAAAGTGTTTGCTTTCCCTCCTGCATATATTTGAACTTGTTTTGTTGTTTTTTTCTCGCGGTTCAGCCTCTGGGCAGTTAATCATCTGAATTACGTGACAAAGCCAATGAGAAATCCAAATAAAGATTAAGAAAGAACATTTCACCTTTACAATGGCGTATCTGTATTAGGATTATTTTTGAAGCCAGATTTTGTGTCACATCCACTTACATCCACTGTGTGGCAGCACCAAGCACGTCTGAATGGCTTCAGGGAGCAGTTGGATACTCTACTGAATGTATGTCTTTAAAAAAGTACCTGGACATCCTCAGACAATTTTTTTTTCTATCTTCAGGAGTCATGGGGAAGTTGTATATCTCACAGTGTGACTAAGTCACAGCCATGATGTAATGAGAAAATAAGAAAACATGCTTCTGCAGTGTGTTTGCAGAGGTGCAGTTGATAGAGTCATAGTTTGCAGTTGCTGCTCACATTTAGTACTGTTCAAAGCTGGTTAATTGTTTGACTGAATAATAATAATGCAAATAATTTACAATACTGTAGCTACTCTCACACAGAAGAATAAGAAGATCGATTGCCTGCCTGACGTCAAGCATCATAGGTGAAACATAATTCAATCAGTCCTGAGCTGTGGCCTGGGAGGATAATACGCCCTAGTGTCATTAGATGCTGCGCTTGTTTTTGGCACCCGGGTGCTATCTACATCACCTTAAGTACTCAAGCAGATCACTTTGGATATAACCCCATGTTGCACAGGAATAGATGTCTGATGCAAGCACAGCATCAGCGCTGCGATTATCTGTAGGATGCACAGTCATGCTCGCCTGCTGCAGAGGTTCATCGTGTGTGCATGCGTTGCTTTACATGGAAAATGTTTTAGCATCTGACAGTTAAACTTCTTGTCAATTTCTGCATTTGCGAGCTGTTTTTTTTTCACCTTACACATTACTGTCTACTCGTCTCGTCTTCTTTCTTTTTTTCCCCTCACAAGGACATCTTTTCTCGGTTTGTGCACACCGCCCATCCCCCACTTCCTCTTATTTATCTTGGTGTGACTCTGAGGTTTGGGTTGTCGTGACAACAGAAGACACAGTCCCGTCTCTCTTATATTTGCGAAGTTTCTGTTGTTGCAAGCATATTGCACATTTGCTGCCAGGATAGGGAACAGCCTCGCACCACCATCCCCCCACCCGCACGTCATCAGAAACATGCAGGCGTGAATAAGTTCTCAGAAATACAAATGAGCTCTTCCTGTTACCTATACAGGAAATATTAGACTTAGAGTGGCATTTAAAATATGATATGATATGATATTTTTTAAACTAGCTGTGCTAACAAACATATGACAGCTCCAGCATCTATATAATGAGCTCACGCAATCTAATTTGAGATAAATCTTAGATTTATTATTATCATTATCTTTTCATCTCCAGTCGATGTACGCCTCAAAGCTTCATCTGTGAAGAGTATTTTGCTCTGAGATATTTGGAACACATACACATAAATGATTACTTGGGTCAATATTTATCTGCTCTAGTGTCTGACTTCTTTTTTTAAAGAAGCTGTCGTGTCATAACTGTATGTCCTTAAAAGGGATGAGCTCACACTGCAGTGGTGCAGTACGCCTGGGCTTAATGGGTGTAGGCTTTGTGTGTGTGTGTGTGTGTGTGTGTTTGTGTCTTTAGAGATCAACTAAGTACTCTTCCTAAAAATTTTGTAAAATTCTGAGAGAGTGGTACTTTGAGCATTTCTAGATTGTGAAACTGTTTCACTGCATGCCATTTATCTGATGGCATCCCAAAAGTTGAAATGGTGAAATAGTTTGATAGTTCATACATGATGAATTAAAAAACAATAATCTTTTTGCATTCATGCATTTACTTCCCTTTATGTAGTGTGTGTGTGTGTGTGTGTGTGTGTGTGTGTGTGTGTGTGTGTGTGTGTGTGTGTCAGCGCATTTCCTGTGTGAACCACGTGGCTCAGACAGGGTTAATAAAAAGGTCGCGTTCACTTCTGGGTTTTCTTTCTCCTGAAGAGTCCAGACTCTGGTAAGACCCTGACAGCACGTGACTTTGTACAAAAATCTAATAATCGCTGCTTTTGTTTGTTGCATCCTTCCCATGACAATGCACTCAAATATACAGGAAGATGTTCTTTTTTCGTTAATGTCTCACACATATCAGCATAATACTTGGCAACAAACTATGTTGAAGGTACAAACTGTTTTCATGTTTCTCAGTTTCGTTATCTCCTTGTTTCATATTTGATTTGTAAAATCTTGCCACTGTTCAACCCGTCATGACTTCAGCGACCAGGAGCTACCGATGTACAGTGTTGTCACCCATAAAGTAGAAAGCACTACTAAACTTCATTACACAGTGTAGTGTTTCCTACTTTATGGATGAGTACACTGTTGGCTGCAGGGGAATGTAAAGAAGAGACCAGCGAGCTGTGTGAACAATGTTAAGACTTGTGGACCATGCAAAACTCTTTGATCATGAAAAACTGCTGAAATTCTCTGTTGCCTTTTATTTTTTTTATATGTATATGTTTTGGTCATTTATCATCACAAAATGATAGGATAATGGTGGGAGTGGAAATTATCTAATATGCCGTAAAATCAGTTCAAACAAGTGGCTGAGATCTATTGATAGAAGAACAGATTAGTTTATTTTCACTTTCTGTTTCAAGTTATATTTTAGTTTTTTATATTAATAACATGATTATAGCATTAATCACTTCCTTTATACAATGTTCAGCTGTGAATTTCTAGAACAAAAATAGCTGGAAAACTTAAAAACACTTTCTCCTAATAATTCCATATGGAAAGACTATGAGCCCATTATAGAAAATATATTTTATAAACATATAAGGCAAATAAGGACAAACTATTTCAATACACTCCAGTCTGCAAATAAAACTGAGACTGTAAGTGTATTATTAAGGCTAAAATAATGGATTACAGATAATTTGTTCATATTTTAATACTGATTAAAAGCATATGTAAAATTTTAATTTGCAAAATCAGTCATTTGCTCATGTTGGGCTTTTTGTCCATAGTGAATTGTTGAAATACTAAGGATTGTAATTTTCTGTATTTGTTTTCTTCAGTTAATGATGTGTAATTTCCCTTACAAAGTTTCAATAAATCAATTATCTGAGATCTGTATGACGAGGACTGTTTTCCTTGCGGCATTCTGCCCAGTACTGGTATTACTGATAATAAAGCAGTTGCTTATTTGCACACACCTACAGGGATTTCCCATGTGAAGCAGGTGCTGTGCTGAACTTATAATATATTTATAATATCAAATGAAACTAAATGAGAATTTAGAATATTTTCTTTTAAATAAAAACTGGTTTCTTGCTGTCTCTGTGACTTGGCATTTGTAGCAAACATCCTGGCGTCCTGGTGATTTCTTCTAATTCCAGGGAAGCGGCTGCAAGAAGTTTGATGGAACCAAACCTCGTCGCCCGTGCAGATCCCCCTAAAATTAAAATCAAAGTTAAGTTTGCGTGCAAAAGTGTAAGAATTAAACGGCTATGACTTTATTATACCTGCAGAGACACTCACATAGTAAAATCCATCTTGATCCATGTCACCTAACACATATATAATGTCTCCTGAACAAAAACCAATTTCCACCTGTAAGAGAGGAAAAGTCTGAGTCAGTTTGTTTCTGTATTTTAGATTAATGAATGATTATTAAGATCAATGTGGTGCGTGCATGATTTCAGTCCTTACTTCACTGTCGACGTTGGGCGAACTTTCCCAAGGATCATAGTCAAATAAGGCCACCATTCTTCGAACAACCACATCGTCGGGGATACTGGCCACGTCGCTCACATCCGGCGTTGTAGACATACCTGTGGGCCGAAACGCACAAACGCTCATAAACATTAATGCTAGAACAGAAAATCAGATTGTACACAGGTCAGTGAGAGCATCACACACCTGCTGCTACTTGAGTGAACTTATGAAGAACCTTTAAACTATGATTATCCAATATGATTATCCAAAAATTATGTTCTGTTAGAAATGAAGCTGCTCAAAAGAATATCAAATGTGAAAAGAAACAGTTAGAGGATTTATCGATCAGTTTTCAATGCAAATATTTGATGTTTTCCTCGTCAAATGTGACAATTTGCTGCTTTCCCTTGTTTTAAAATCACAATAAACAATTAAAAGTCACTTGGAGCTTGAAAACAATAACAACCAATAACTTTAGTGATCAAGACAAAAACCCAATAACAACCAATTACTTTAGTGATCAAGAAAAAATAAACTATAACAACAATAATGATTAGTTGCGCAAGCAGTTTCATATCACCCAATTCCCCGGGCCTTTATCTCTGCATTGGGCACTTTTGATACTTAATATATATAAGAGGAGAGCTACTGAGGTCCGCAGAAGATATTTTTGATATTTAAAGATTCCCACAAGATGATAACCTCTGTCAACAAACTATCGTCTTGTGCTCCCAAGAACATCCATCTTCATTTCAACACTCTTCCACAGAATTCTGCGAAGTGAGTACCACGACTTTGGACAGTTTAAGAACAGTTTGTTCGTAAAGCTCTCCTCCTTCGTAATGATGCTCTTTCACTGGCCTAGATTGTTGGATGCAGGACACGAGAGGCCAGTGTTGTTTGGTCAGTGTGTTACAGTGCAGTGTTCTGCAGTAGTCGAGGGTTCATACCTGTGTGGTCCACAGGGAGGAATCCCTGCTGCATGAGGAGATGCTTCAGGTACTCATCGTCCACCGGGATCTCGGTCACCATGTTACTCGGCACATAACCGGAGAGACCACCCGACTCCCCGTGATAGAAACCATCAGAGTCTTTGTCTCCACACACCTGACGAACGCAGACACGGTTGGTTTTTTGTGCCTTTAATTTGGGTTTTTTTACGCTTTAGATGGATAGACTGTGCATGTGTGCGTATTTGCATGTTGCATCATGTTCAGTATGAAGTCAGAAGATCACATCAATCGGCTGCAACGGTCACAGGAAATAGCTTGTGTCTTTGCACACATTCATCTGGCACAAACAGGAAACACCACCGTGCTCGTTCAAAGGAGCTGATGCAGTGAGGAAACACAACTGAGAACACGGGCGTCGCACCTGGACACTGTACACTACACCAAGCACTGAGCCTTAACACTTTTACATGAAAGCAGATTTTACCTTGATTATCTGCCCTGGTACGAAAGGCAGCTCCTCCGCTGCTGTCTCGTGGTTGGGGGACATTGCAGCAGGGTTGTACGGGTAGAGTGCCACAAAGAGTCGCACGGTGGGTATGGACACCTGGCTCGCAGTCTCCAGCTCCCATTCCCTGATCTCCTCCGGAGTCGCAAACCTCAACTCATTTTGGTAAATCAAAACGTCGAGCTCCAGGCTTGTCTCCATTGACATCAGCGTGAGCGCTCCGCCGTCCACTTGGCAGACAGATGGCTGCTGTAGACAGAAGACCTCTCCTTACTCTTATCCCAATTTGAGGTAACTAAGCTAAGCAGTGGGAACAGTAATCCTCTTTGAAGGCAGTGGAGGTTGCTCAGTGCAGCACTGCCTGTTGCACTGCAAGACGTGTACATGCAAAGTAATAGGAGCAACAATGTTCCTTTTTTCCAAAGTTGCCAAAGAAAACACTAATGTTATTTAGTCATATGCTTCGAGCGGACATGTGGCTGCTGAGAGACGTCCTCATGGTCATGGCCAGATTAATCTGTTTGAGGGTTTGAAGACAAAAAATTTGCCTCACTGACCCTCCCATCACCTTCCACCCTCCAAATATGGACCTCGAACAAGTCGAGCAACCAGCTCTCCTGAGCTGTAACAAAACTTTATTTGTCTAAATCTGTGCTAATTCGTTCAAGACTTGTTCCTGTTTGCTTCCAAAGTGTTTTCCTCACAAATCCTCACACTATAGGCCTAAGATTGAATATTGTTTATGCCAAACATAAGCAACACAGTTGAAAAACCTACATTTTGACCATGTCTGTGCCTTTGTAACTTTGGTTCAGTTTTTCATGTTCACGTGCTGATTTTCTGATCTTACCGGCCTGAATCCATCTACATATCTATGGGATAAATTAGCCAAGAACCAATATCTAATACAGTAAAAGACATTTTTCCTTCAATAGTTCAGGCAAAAGGACAATATTCATAAGTGTGAAGCTTTTTGTTTGTTTGTTTGTTTGTTAATGTGTTTGTTTTGACCCACCTCCTTCTCCCAGCATGACTTGACCCAGTTTACGCATCCGAGCAATTCAACGCTTCCTCTCTTGACCTCTGGGCAGGTCACCAGGTGATTATCTCATGCTGCTGACGAAGAAAAAGGTTTAACAAATCAGTGTGTGTGTGTGTGTGCGTGTGTGTGTGTGTGTGTGTGTGTGCGTGTGTGTGTGTGTGCCTGTGTGTGTCTGTGTTGAGAAAACAGTGGTGAGAGTTCTGTTTTCTGCATTTTTATGTTTTTATGTTCTACATGTAGATTCTTTAGATATCTATGTCTATTGATATATTACACATATGTATTTTTTTTCAAATGATAGCCTGTAACTGTTCTTTTTTCTTTCTTTTTCTTTCTTCGATCCACTGTGTCTGTTGATGTGGGTGATGAGCTGCTGCTCACAGTTTCCCAAAAGGAATGAATAAAGTTAAACTGTATTAAATTGCCCCCTGCCGCTCCGTGGTGATTCTGGGTCAGTGGTGAATTATTTAACTGCTGAACTGAGAATGGTTTTAATTCGTGCATGATTTGAAAAGACAGTCCTATGGTTTCAGAAGCTTTAACACGACTCATTGTAGAACGTCTCATCCTCTCATCCTTTCATTTCCCCTGATGTCCAGAAGAGGGCGCTGTGAGCATCTGTAAAGATGCTATCATGTAAAGCTCCTGCCGTTTGAGTGGAGGAGGTACTCAGCTCCTTTTGTAAAAATAAAAGTAGTACTGTAAAAAACAATAGATACTTCTTTGCAAGTAAAAGTCATCTGTCAAAATGCTTAACTTAACAACTTAATATTTTGTAGATTACACGGATTGTTGGTTCTCACCACAATGTATTTTTCTAGGGCATCATTTCCAATTCAGTGCAGCTACCACTTCATAATGTGTTTTTAAGAGATCAGCAAAATCCATTTTCATTGCAAATAACTGAACCATTAAAGATATGCAACCCCTCAAACATGAATCAATATTAAACTATTCCCCTTCTCTTTGCACTGGGAACTGGGCAGTCTAACATATACTTCCCTCTGCATGAGTGTTACATGAACGATCGCCGGGCAGTGCAGTGGCACGTGAAACACTAAATCAAAATTTGAAGAATATGAAAAGCATTCTGATCATCTTTAGCACTTACCAGTCCTGCTGGCCCGGTCTGGAGGAACAGTATGGGCTCATGGCTGGTGGTGCTCGGATCTGCCTCTTCTACACCACCACAGGCAAAGTGGTCCACAGGCTACTGCGATGAGAAAGTGTCTCACACTCAGGTGACATCCCACAGTACCATTCTGAATATATTTGCATCGTATACATTTAGGTGAGACTGTAACTAGGTTGCACACCTGTCTCATCGCCGATCAACTTCTTGTTCTATACCTTCACTATGAGCTTCAAACAAGTAGATTTGGTGCCTGAGCTTGAAACGCTTTTCTGGCCTTTTGCCGCTCTTCTTTTCTCTCTCCGTTCTCCACCATATCTTTTTATTCTCCTCTTTCTCACTTGCATCTGCTCACATGGCATCTGTGGTGCAATCTAGATCAGGCTGTGTGATGTTCTACATCACGTTAACAGTGTGGGGATTTCACGTGCAGCGTTGGTCGTGGTTGAGTAAGGCTCTACTTCTAAACACTGCTGTGTGATCGCCTGTTTTCACAGGACTGACTCTTGGCACTGGATCTTGCAGCCCGACGACCAGCCCGACCCACCGGGCATCTCCCAGTGCCTCCCGATTAGCCACTCTGGGCCTGGGTGTGTGCAGATGACAAATCATTGTCGACGTGGACCAGAAGGTCAATGGAATGACCCCAACATCCTGTGGAATTCATGCCACGAAGAATAGAGGTTCTGAGCTCAATGGGAGGCCCCATCCAACATCAGTGTGATGTTCCTAAAGTGAGCGAAGATTCTGTGCATAGGCAACACAGTCAGACCGTTTGCACACAATCCATGGCCTCTCCCGGCTGCAGTGGGCTGCCACTGAGGACTCCACTGTGGCCCCGGCCTGCTCCCATGCATCCATCCGTCCCTGTACGCCCGGGCCCCTCTGGTTCCCATGTACGGGCTGTTACATCACTGGCACTGGCACCCACCTTTCTGAGAGATGACGCAGCCGAGGAAGAGTGTGTGAGGAGGGAGGGAGGGAGGGAGAGAGGAGAGGGTGTCCCGTGTGCGCGGAGCATAGACAGACAGCAGGGAACAGCTGCAGCACTCGGCTCGCGTAGGATTTCACTGCATTGCGATTGAAAGTATCAATCATTTCATCCCCAAACACCCAGAGTGGGAGCAGCGCGCCCGAGCCACCGACCCTCATCTGCAACATGGTTGACCGCGAGCAGCTGGTGCAGAAAGCCAGGCTGGCCGAGCAGGCTGAGAGGTACGATGACATGGCAGCGGCTATGAAATCGGTAAGTTCCCCCAGAGAAGATCATCATCTTGACCCGACGTATGTGACTTGGGTTTTGTTTTTTGTTGTTTTTTTGAATCGTCATGACTGTCACCGCTCTGCGCGTAAAAGCTCGTTCCGCAATCTCTTTGGCCAAATGTGTGTGTGTGTGTGGGGGGGGGGGGGGGCACTATAATATCACCGCACTATAATATCACATCTTTGTTTTAAAAAGAAGGGGGGAAAACCAGTTTCAACGTGTTCATTTTCTCGTCGTCATCCTGTCTGCTTTTTTTTTTTATTGTCTTGCTTTTTTTGGCGAGTCGAGTCCAAACCGTCTGCTCCTTGGGCGGTGCCTCTATGAAGGGACATCACACAGGCTCCGTCAAGAAGGGGCTCTTATCACATAACGGCTCTGCTCCATTGTATTTGCTGCTTTTTGCCCCCCCCCCCCGAATTCATAAGAGCCTCTGCTGCTGGGAGCCATGTGAGGTAGGCTGCTCGGAAAAAGCCTATCAACCCCCACTCCTCCTCCTCCTCCTCTTCCTCCTCCTCCTCCTCTTCCTCCTCCTCCTCCTCCTCCTTTTTTTGTCACATTAATTAAAATGATGTACATTATCAGCATCTGCTTATATCTCCCTGTATATACAAGACTGAATGTCATTGTATTTTTCTGGGGTAAGGGGCATGATGACTTTATAGAAAGAAAAAAAATCCCCCCCAAAGGAGCCCTTTAAACTGCTCCTTCCTCCAAACAGACGTAGGAGGCGGTAGAATCTCTCTAGAATATTCTTTGTCATATTGCAGTGAGTCAATATGATCAGGTTTTCTCCTCTCCTCTGACACTTGCTCGCGCCTCAGCGTGTGGACGTGCTGTTTTCCATGTCGGAGGCAGTTTCCTCCTGATATCCAGCATTCGTTTAAACCCACAGTGGGCTTACGAGCCTGGTGAAGTGGTGTAACATTTGATGAAGAGAGGGTGACATGGGTGGCCTGCTTGCCTCACTCAGCTTTTCTTCTTCTCCCCCCTGGAAACTGGATTTACCACTGGGTAAAAAAAAAAATTGCTGTGTCACATCAGCCCATACTCAACCAATAGCGCCCTGGGAGTCTTTGTCAACCCGTTATGAGCTCACATATTGATGAATAAAAAATACACAAAAACCATGCGAGGAATGAGGAACATTATGTCTTGAGCTCCTCAGGAGAGATGGAGTGAACCCCCCCGCCCCGTGGAAGGTTTGTCCCCGAGGGGTTTGTGGTTGCAGGAGGTGGGGTGATGATGTGTGTGCAGGGAGGGAGTCCTTTCCCCTTTAAACAATCTGCCATGTCAGTGCGGTCCAAACTAGGCCCCTTCTGCAGGGGTGTGTACTCTATTCATCGAATCAAAGGGAATCCCTCGCCATTGCAGCCACAAGCGACAAAGGACTGGCCCTCACCTTTGGGTTCCTTAATGAAAAATATACATGGATTATTTTCATTTTTACGGCCTTTTCATGCAGCTTTTTTTTAAGGACGCGTTAGGACGTCAAAAATCTTATTTTGCTGACGTAGTAATTTTCCCCTGATTATCAATTTATTTGCAGATTAACTTTCTGTTAACTCATCATTCAGCTTTTGTTTCAGCTCTAGATAGGCATGTTAGTTTTGAGCTCTAGGTTGGTATTATCTTGTGTTACATTTAATTAGTGCAGCCCATTGAAGATATGATAACGCAATCAGGTATTTGTCTCAGTCTCATCCATTTTTTAATAATATATCAAAATAACTACAAACTAATAAATCCAATGTATAGGCACAATAAGCTTCCCACCAATCGCCCTGTTACATTTAGTGATGATTCACTCAATAGATTAATAGAAATCTTCCAAATTTGATTGTAAATGCCACATATATATGCGCGCTACAGTAGTTGAAAGACGGCTGAAGGCTGCTCCCTCTCTCGACAGGTTAAACCCTCCTCGCCGTCCACTGAGTTGTGTGACGTTGGCAATGCTGCGCCATCTTTGTGCTCCTCTGTCTGAGGAGAGAATGTCAGAACAGAGGAATGAGAGATGTTCGCACATCAAGGAGATTTTCTGATTAAAAAAGGTTAAAAGTTTTTTTTTTGTGTGTGAAAACTAAGCATAAGCATATTTCTTTATGTCAGTGTCTGTGCACGTCATTGATCCGACATCTGACTGTTCCAACACAAGGTTGCTTTTCCAATCAAATAACCCTGAGTAATAAAGCTGCTCTTTTTTATTATAGTAACAGTCTCTTTGACGACCGCCGGCCCATCGTGCCATTCAGTCAAAATCTAAATTTAACAATCAAAGTCAGAGTGATGTCATGGCGTGGTGATCTAGACAGGTAAAAAGGTCAGTTACAGCCAGAGAGAAGGTCACTGGGACACGTGAACCGCCTGTGCAGTGATGGTTTTCATTTACAGTGCAGCTGCCCCCAAGTGCTTGTGGGAACATTTTAGCCATCTCCAGCACCCCCCCCCCCCCCCCCCAACCCCCCGTCCCAACCCCTCCTGTCCCAACCCCCCACCCACCCATTACTGCCGACTATCTTGAATATCATTTCTCACAAACTAGCACTAGCTGTCCACGTGACAGCTGGAGCTACTGGTGCACCAAATGAATGGATTGCCATGGAAACAGGGAACTGTACATGACAGGGGAAATATTGCTCATCGTCTGTGCTGTGGACTGAGCCGTTACTCCAGATTCTTTCATGAAAAATAGAAGACAGTGTTTTGTAATGATTAGAGCTGCTATCAGTCGACCAGTGTCCTGATTACTTATTAATTATTTGGTTTGTATGAAAAGTGATCATTTCAATTTTCCAGAGAGCAGGAAGTTTGACTTCCTTTCCTTTTTACCAGGTTTATTTTCTTGGGATGCGGATAAATCACACGCAGTATTTATAAGATGAAAGGAAATGATGAAAAGAGGTCTCCGGTCCGACTCTGTAAAGGGCGTTGCAGCTTGTGTTAAGCCCCAAGAACACAATTATTATTATTTTTTTTCCAAAAATGAAAAGTATTACATTTACACTGATACACTGAAAGCAAACAATGGCAGAAAATACTTTTCAGAAGTTGGCATGTTTGGCATTTTTGGCTGAAATAGCTGGCGATTTCTTTCCTTTTTTCATCTAATTCTTTAAATTATAGCAATAACCCTTTTCTCAGACTCAATGACCTTGTATTATTTTTTGCATAATGTATATGCAGTGTACTGCTATTAGTCATGGCTTGTGCTTTTAGTTGGTGCCTAAATGTTCCATTTTCCCCCTCCTGACAGGTAACGGAGCTGAACGAGGCCCTGTCCAACGAGGAGAGGAACCTTCTGTCTGTGGCTTACAAGAACGTGGTCGGGGCCCGCCGCTCGTCCTGGAGGGTGATCTCCAGCATCGAGCAGAAGACCTCGGCTGACGGCAATGAGAAGAAGATCGAGATGGTCAGGGCCTACCGGGAGAAGATTGAGAAGGAGCTGGAGGCGGTGTGCCAGGACGTGCTCAACCTGCTGGACAACTTCCTGATCAAGAACTGCAGCGAAACGCAGCACGAGAGCAAGGTGTTCTACCTGAAGATGAAGGGCGACTACTACCGGTACCTGGCCGAGGTGGCCACAGGGGAGAAGAGAGCCACCGTGGTGGAGTCGTCGGAGAAGGCCTACAACGAGGCCCACGAGATCAGCAAGGAGCACATGCAGCCCACCCACCCCATCCGCCTGGGCCTGGCCCTCAACTACTCCGTGTTTTACTACGAGATCCAGAACGCCCCCGAGCAGGCCTGTCATCTGGCGAAGACCGCCTTCGACGACGCCATCGCCGAGCTCGACACCCTCAACGAGGACTCCTACAAAGACTCCACTCTCATCATGCAGCTGCTCCGAGACAACTTGACACTGTGGACAAGTGACCAGCAGGATGACGAGGGCGGGGAGGGCAACAATTAAAGAGAAACCACACTTCGAAAAAAAAAAAATATGAAGGGCCGGTGGACTTTGGCAGCCGCTTTTGCCGATGATACCGCAGCAGCAGTTCTTTATTTTTCCATGTGTTAAAAGAAAAGAATCAAAAGAGAGGTGAGAGTGGAGGTTAAATCTTAGTTTAAATATATATAGAAATATATATACAGTTGAAAGGGGCCTCCGTCTTCTTGATTTTCTCTTTGACATTTGCCAAACCACTGATGTGTCAGTCAATCAGCCTGAAGTGGTTGTTGTTGGATTGAAATGGCAGCCTCACACTGGCATAGGAACTGATCTTGTTCTGTCAAGATAAGCTGCTTAGTTAGGATTTTGCGTGATAGAGATGCATTTGAGTCACTTGAGAGAGAAAAATGCTTGAATGGGAATGCCTCACCAAACTAGTTTGCATTGGTTCCAGCAGCAGTCTACACAGGACCGAGGGCCTTGAAAGCCATGGACGTTTAACTCACACCAACACTTGAGAAAAGAGAAAGTTCTAAACGGATTTAAAAAAAAAAAAATTCCAAAATTCTAAAGGATAAATGACATGGGAGCGAAAAATGAGGACTGGTTAGATCAAATTGATTCCCCTCTTTCTGTCTAAAGTGCGTCTGGCATCTCACAGATTAGTCTGTTTTGTCACTGGAACCATGGATTCTTTTGGAGGTGAAGATTACTAAAGGCAGAGAATTAATGAAATAAAACAAGAAAAGAAAAAAAGACAAAAAAAATAAAATAAAAGCAGCTTCAGAGTTTGTGGTTTACTTCTGTGTTTGTTTTATTAAATGCACTTGCCTACTATACTGTTTCTTCAGTGTAAGATGATGACAACAATAATATCGATTATTCAATATTGTGCATGCTGGTGATGTATTTATATACAGTAGCTTGACTTTATTAACTTATACTGTGGGTGTTAAGTATTCATATGATTGAGAAAAACAGGCTTTGTCTGATGTTGATTTCTAATTTCTAAATTATTTCATTTTTGTTATGGTTTTTGATTTGCTATACCAAAATGGTGATCGTAAAAATTGACCTGTAATGGGCGTTGCTATAGTGACATGCAATATGTGTATTTAATTTGTTAATGAAAGAAAAAAAAAAGGGAAAATAAAAACCCACCAGTGATCACTTAATCTTACCAGCTGGTGTTTGTCACAATGAAGTATGATTATGATATATTTTGTTCTTTGAGCAGTATTTAAGTACCTTTTTTCTGTCATGCTATCCAGTTTTAATGGTGACGTTTTCAGGCTCAATGTTTCTGTTATGATTCACGAACATGGACCATATTTTATTTCTGACAGTAAACATTTTTGTTTGTTTGTTTCCTTTTATACCTTTTAGCTGTTCCTGAGTGACAAAATATCTTGAATGTGAGTCATTATGTAGCAGTTGCACAAGAACCGAAATAATAGCTATGATAATAAAAAAAGAATATGACTAAATTATACATGCACCATTTCCGTGGTGGTCTAGTGTATTGTTGTATCGTCACACATAAGTAAATTTGTTTTTAAGGAGAAACCATTTCATTGAAGACACGTTGTGACACTTTGTTTTGTGCCCTGAGTACAGTGTGTGCTTTCTTTATGTGCCTGTATCATTATTTAATATGCCTCATTTGCAAGTTAACCTTTACAGGGAAGGAAAAAGGATTTATCTGCCAGTATTTGAAGTTCCTGCAAGCATGTGTGCAAAATGTAACACAACATTTTCCCTTCAATGGTTCAATGTGTCTGCTCTTTGTACAGCACACACTGTAGATATGAATATTCAACACCAATGCACAAATACGGTCACAGAGAAAGCATAGGCGATTCACTAGAATTGGTTATCGATTAGTAAAAATGTGAGAATTTGCGTATTCAGAAAAAAAAACTGTAGACACTAGTAAGCTGCGCAAGAGCACAGAAAGCTGCTGTACGGATTTGTCTTTATAATGCTGCTAGTTCTATCGATTATTATATTAATATATTCATACAAAGGGCAGTTTATTTTTCCTTATTAAATGGGCAGTTTGACTTTTTACTTCAGATGTGATGGTTTAAGAGAGAAACCAAAAGCCTTAAGGTCAGTCACACACCCTCGTTCATGAATGCCAATTATGTCACCATCATGAGTCAGCCTCCATGAGCTCACATCTATGTCACAGCTGCTTTGATTTATTTTTACCATAGTGTACGGCTGATGGTCCTGAAGGCTCGCTGGAGGATTTACATGAAATCCTAATGGCAATCGACACAGCTTATGAATATTAGAGAGTACTCGTTATTTTTTTTTGTTATACATGTTAAAACTGAATATTTCTCGCTTTTCTTTTTCTTTCTTTTGAAAGACAATATTTTTGCAAAACCATGTTAGGAGACTTTCACTCATTGCCAAAAATTACATGCATTGTGTTCTCTTTAAATTATTCTTTTTGTTTTGTTTTTTGTTTTTTCTCTGTGGTTTGTGTTTTACTTTTTCATTATTTCAGATGTTGATCAGATGTTTCAGTGACAGGAAAACATACAACCACGAGCTCTGACGAGGAAAGAGGTTGATTAGATTAAAGAAGAACTGACCTACTGGAAATTAGCAAGGGGGGGGGGGGGGGGGGGGGGGGCAATAGCTGAAGATGGGATACCAACTGTATGCTCTGAGGAAGTTTTGTTTGCCATCTGTTGCCCATTAAAGTTATTTGTTTATCTGCATTATTCTATATTTTCATTTCTCTCCGTGATGTAGCCATCTACAGTCATACAGCAGGCGCCACAGCTCATTCCTTTTCATTCTCCAAGTTAATGACAGAAGAGATTTTCAACATTTCCGTTGTGGTTTGCAGCGTAAATATTGATCGAACATGTCAATATGACCTTATCTAACCCTTTATGGCTCACATAACGAGTGTGTGTGTGCGTGAGTGTTCACAGCCATATCTGGATGAGTATGTGTGTCCTGTGTGTGCCCTGCACCATTGCATGTGTGTTGAGTGTCTGTGGGTGAACATATGAGATAGAGTCTGCATTAGCTGCAGTGCAGGGACACTGCCAGCTCACAAAAAAACTACAGTACGTCTTCAATGAGGCTCTTTTTAAGACTGCTTTGCTAATTATTAACAAAATTAGTGCATAGATCAAAAGGATGTTGCTTCAAAAGACAACAGATCTTATGATCACACAGAAGAGCACTGCAACAAAAGAATAATAGCAATCATAGTAATCCTGCGTCTCACGATGAACAATGGATGAAACTGCATCCTTTAAATCTTGCAATTTACATCCACATGGAATGTTTTATCAACCAAAGGTCGAGTTTATCTCGGTAATATGCATATCCGTGTGATTCAAGCGCAGAGCCTGAGTGATAAGCTGGAGCACCAAGCTGCTGGATCATCCGCCCTCAGACTGCAGCTTCTTGCTGCAGCTTGCTGCACTGAACCTTTCATGAGATGAAATTCTGTGTTTTGAACGGTCCTCCCTGCCAGCCAATAGCTGACGGGAACGCTCTCCGCAGCCACCAATTCCGTTCCTGTTGCTAGGGCTATAATAAGTATCCCGCTCTTAGCCCGGCTCCTTGCTGCACTGCTCAGACACCTATTGTATCCTGTAAAAAAAAAAAAAAAAAAAGCTCAAAGAACACAGGAGGTACTGGGATTCTTCCAGCCTGTGTTTTAATGCACTGCAACACTTTCTGGGACATTGGTGTCACCCCAACTGGTAAACGTCGGTGACATTACAAATCCCCAAACACTCTACTGATGGACATGAAATTGTATCCGGATCAGCCACAAATTCAATTTAGCCCTTTCCGTGTCAACTGGAAATAAAACTAAATGGATATTTCTCATGAAAAAACATGTAATGTTAATGTTGTTTACGTGAGACATGCATATCCAGTTAAAACAGTCCGTGTAGTGTGTGTAATCTACATCCCTGGACAAGATCACATTCTAAAGGTCACATCTATGCATCAAACAGGAAATTCTGCTGCCATGCTTCACTTCCACCTATACAATAACCTCTCTGTCTGATCACTTTTATCACATGAAGCATTTTTTTCCCCCGCGGGGAGGCCAGGATGATTAAGGGCACAAGTGATCATCGCGGAGTAATTATGTCATCCGAAGGCAAACGCCCTCTGAATCACTGCATCGATTTCCTCGTCAGTATCACTGCGATGACACTTTTCAACAGCGTCTTGTTGAAACGGTCCTGATAAAAGAAATGATTACAAATAAACAAACTGTGGAAGAATCTGATGAGCTCTTTAAAGTTTGAAGAAAGGGAAGTTGTGTGCCACCCCCAACCTCCCTTTTCTTTTTAGGTCAGGATAACAGATATGCTGAGGGGGAAAAGAAGAGTATGCACTGTAATTAAAGGAATAGTTTGACATTTTGTGAAATATCACATTTCTGGCTTGAAGACAAAATCCACTCCCAAACCTTTTGCGTAAATAAAAAACTGTTAGCAGCTGGTTAGCCTTGGAACAAGAGGAAACATATATAATTGAGGTCTGGTAGCTTAAATTCAGTGTAAAAATATTTCATTCTAATAAACCCACAAACCTCAGACAAGGACAGGTATACTTCCATCATAGAAGTACTTTAAGGCAATTATTTCTCTATTAATATATATATTTTATTTAAGAACTGATAGATTGTTGAGTGAATTCAATGTCAGAAAATAGCAAATAATTCCCATCATTATTAACTGAAGCCCAAGTTTACATATTCCAATTGCTGTTGGCCTGGGTTCTCTCCGGCTTCCTCACATTGCAGATTGGGGTTAGGTTAATTGGAGATTCTAAATTGACCGTAGGTGTGAATGTGAGAGTGAATGTTTTTTTGTCTCCGTACGTTGGCCCTGCGATACGTTGGCCCCCGCCTCTCGCCCCAATGTCAGCTGGGACTGGCTCCCTTAATGGATGAAGCTGTGTAGATAGTAGATGGACGGACGCCACACACATACCGGTGAAGCGAGACAGAAACGTCCGATTTTGAAAAGTTTAAGATACGACTCAACGCGATCTGCACCTCAAAGATGCTCAGAAGATGATAGCCGTACAGCTCCAGAAATATCAACCCATTAGAGGGAGGGGAGGATTGAGAAAAAAAAAGAGATGAAGAGAAAGAGGGGACCGATGTAGAAGCAGAGAACAGAGCCGGATCTATAAATAGGCCTCCCCCAGCCTGTGAGTAGACAGTGAGTAGACCAGAGACATCAATGTGACAGCATCTCCACTTTAGAGACTTTCTGCCTCTGGATGGACTGTTGGAGTTCATATCTCCAGTTAAGAGAGAGTCTGATTCATCACTTTTACCCCCAACGCGGCAAACTCCCGACATGGCCATGAAATTACACAGGTGATACAAATAAGTACCTGCGATATCAGCGTTTTCTTTTTCTTTTTTCGATGTGTGTGGATTATTCTCGTTGTGATAAGATTAAGAGCACTGCGGACTCTTTGGGGCACAAAGACAGCTGTTATGCATGAGTGCTGCAAATGAATTATTCAGACTAACATTTAGACTTTTGTATTATTTATCGAAAAGTGCCACAGTGTTCAGCCGAAGGTTTTTAAGGGACTATTTTAGGGCGCACTTGTCCCAAAACATTGAAGGATGCACTGCATCTGATCTGATAGAAAAACCTCTGCATGTGGCTTCAACATACGTCACTGCTGTCTTTACAGTCGATTATTTGGCTGCATGCTTTTTGGCTTATTAAGGTGCGTTTCACAACAGATGGTTGTGTGATGAGCAGATCTTTGTTAAAGGTGAGTCTGAAACGAAGTCGCCCCAACGCCAGAGCCTTCATACACTCGGAGGGATCCTCCACAGTCAGCTCACTGTCAGGGAGGCTGACCTGTCTGCGTGACCTCCTCACACGGTGAAGCTGCTACAATGTTGTGCTAAATTCAACTGTTTCAGTTGTTGTTGTTTTTCCAGCTGGCATGTTTTTTTCTTAGGTTTTTGCTCATACTGTAGTCATGCTTATCGTGGATGTTTTATACAGGAAAAAAAAAATATATATAAAGTCTTTCAATGCGAATGAAATGATTGTGATACAAATACTTAAATTGAACTGATTTGTTCAATCATTACGAAGCAGTTCTGAATGAAAAGGTCTTTAGTTACCATGTGTTCAGGTACCAGTCTGCGTTGTGTTTGTCCGCTCCTCATTCCGAGGTGTAGTGTTTATTCTTTTTACCTTATCACTGTCTAAGCTTTGATTTGACAATTAGCTCTGCAGCTGCCAACTGGTTGGCAAATGATATCCTCCAGTGTCTGTGGGTCTGTCTGACGTCTGAAATGGTGACTCACTGTGTATGTGGACATAGGGGATTCCGAACAGTGCACGGGGAAGAAGGAGAGAGAGAAAGAAAGAAAAGCCTTCCACTTGGAAGCCTTGGGGGAATGTACGAGTCCATTCGACAATGGGTTAGTGGGGTCAGTTGTGGTGAATAGCCGGCACAGAAAAGAGAGCAAGTGGGAGGTGTAAGTGACGTGGAGCCGGCCGAGGCTCCAGCAGTAAAACCCAGTGTGGTGAGAGGAATAGAGGGTTAACAGTGAGATCTGAGGGTCAGTGTTTAGCTAAGTATCTGAGGCTGAACTGCAGCTGGCTCTGGATTTGGAAACTGACGGGAGTCTGGGTGTGGAACCAGACGCTGAGGCAAAGTTTCCCCTGCCCATCAGTGAAACAATGGCACCACAGTTACGGCCCGGAAAGAAAGGCCTTATTATGCATTTGAACTTTAAGAGAATAGAATATAGAACATATATTTTTCTCACAAATTATACTTACAGCAAGCGCAGAATTTTCACTACGAATTATTGTTACTTGTAAATTGAGATGCTTACATTAAAAACATGTCGAGATAATAAAGTGTTGTTCAAGCTGTTTTGTTATACTTTGGCTAATGATGAAGTCATTTTCAAGGAAAAACATTTCCTGGTTCAGCTACTTAAATGTGATGACTTGCTGCTTTCCCCTTAAATTTATTTATAATAATTTTAACATTACAATATTGAGGTATGGGCTATTGGTTGGACAAAAAATATATTCTATATTGAATGGAGTAAAATATTGCATTGGTACCCAGGCAGGGTGAGCTGAGGAAAACGAGCAGTCATACAGGGAAGTTACTACTCTGTATTAGTGCAGTATTGTGCTGTTGCATGGCAACAGTTTCCACAGAAATCTTTGCTCAGAAACACTCCTCTTCGGTCATCACATAACTGCAACAATTAGGGAAAAATGGGCTGACTGCAGGAATACAAATGGTTTCATGAACCATATTGGGCTAAAGAGTTGTATTTAGTCCATTTTCGTACATTTGAAGGGAAGCGAACTAAAACTATGATGTGAGAGTTCATGTCATGATCTCATCCCAAAACAAAAATGTGCTATTACAGAGAGCAATAACAGTGAAGATTGAAAGGCTCTTAACCAACCACATCATTATGTCACTGACCCTAAATAGATAATAATGATTTAAAATTATATAGATATACTAATGGTGCCTATTGTTTTTTTTTTCCATACTGTTCCGTTGCCTGAGCTCATCAGATATATTTTCCACCTACGACGTGAACACCTACAGAGAAACCTTGACTCTACCTCGGTGAACCTGGCTCTGCAGACCAATGGTGTATCCACGGCTCAACCTGATAAACTTGTGCCGATCGGGACACTGCAAGAGTAATGTCGTAATAGTGATTGTCGGTGGCACCTCCTGCTCAGGCATTTTGCTGCATCATGCCTCCTCCCCATCATCGGAACTGAAACATCTATTTTTTGCAGCACAATCAAAGGAGAGAATTGGAGCAGTGTTAAGATGTGCATTTGGAAAAAACAAAAATCTAGTCGCCTACTTTGAGTATTGCCAGTTCATTCCATACCTCAAACCTTTACTATATTCTCTTTCAGAGGTAGACATTGTACTTGTATTTGTGCAGATTAAAATTATGAATACAAAAAACACTCAACAAAACATTATTATGTATTATAGCTTAAGCAACCAATGGAGTTGAAATGCAAGGCACAATTACCATATAAGTAGTGCATATTAATGGTGTATGTTACTACATGATGACTACCAGTACTCATAAATGCTGTATTTTGATGCCAATACTGAATTTAAGTAATGCTTGTATTTTTTCTCCTCTGTCAATGATTTTTTTATTAAGCCCTCTTTAACTCAATAAAAACAACTGAAGAAACTTCTAAAAATGCAACTATTTTAAAAGTTGTAGCTCAGATGATTATAAGAAAAAATTACAACAGAAAACAACACAACTTACCTTGTCATATCTCCGATACCTTGTCCGTGTAATTAAAGAGGATATTTACATTTTATTAAGCATTGTTGTGGCTGGTTTTACTCTATTTTAAATATTCAAGTATTCAAATATTTTTATGTCTGAATTCCATCATAAACGCAGACAATCCAATTCAACAGTACTAGGATGCTGCTTTTGAATATTTCTCAACAGTATCGTAGAGGTTTGTCAGGACAGTAAAGTTGAATTATTGCTATTAACAAGGGCTCAAACTCAGGGCCTCCTTGTTCGTGACTCCTGTCTTTATTTGCAACACAATGCTTCCCTCTTCTGGTCTGGAGAAAGAAGTGCACTTGTTACTGGAACATGTTTTTAAAAAGGACCTTTGAAATAAAACCGAGCAACAGGTTCAGTATTTAAGAGTGTGTTTAGAGATGTGAGATCCTTGGTGTGGATTTCAGGACCTGTGAGAAGAATCAAAGGTGATGTAGGAGTGTGTGATTGCATAAGGGTTAAGATTTGGGCTTTTGCTATAGATGCTAAAATGTCATAAACCTCCAGGTAAACAAAGCACTACCATTGATGAGGCAATTCAAGGTCAGAACAAAGAAAAAACGACAGGCTGTCACAAGGCTGCCATCTAGTGTTTCATCAATACTGCTGGATATAGCTAATTACTTTTTTCCCCCCTGCAATCATTCAAAGCCAGTGTTTGAAATTTGAAATTTTATTATCATCAACAGCTGTAGGAAAACGTAAAAATATCTTCTTTATAGAGCATATTTACATTTTTAAGAACAATCCAAGTAGATAAATCATATAACTTTCAAGAATGGCAGATGCCATCTGAAATTTAAGTAGTAACATAGCAGATTAAACTCTATTTTCCTTTGCTATTATTTAATGTATTTAATGCACTATCCATCTGGGTTTTTCTGCACTAAAGTGATACAAAAATTCAAACATGAAAGCCAAGGTGGCATGCAAGACTTAGGAGAACATTTGAATCTGTGTCAATGCATGTGTGAATTTAATCTGCACTCTCTGTGAATGTGTCGTCTTCGTACAAGTCCTCAAGCTCTCCTTCTCTGCTCCCCTCGTTGCTGACTTTCCTGTGGGACAACACGCTCGATCATGTTGTTGAAGGTAGGAGGGAAGTAGGGGCAGGGCGGTAACACTACACCAAAATGTCATAGAGTACATGTCCCCCTCAGGACAGCTCATCACTTTGTCTCCGCATTAACCTCAAGAGGACACAAGAGAAACAGGAAGCACAAAGCACTCAGCGACAACCCTGTGTGTGTGTGTGTGTGTGTGTGTGTGTGTGTGTGTGCGTGTGTGTGTGTGCGCGTGTTTGTGTGGGTGAGTGTGAGAGTGAGAGAGAGTGTGTGTGTGTGTGTGTGTGCGTGTGCGTGTGCGTGCGCGTGAGTATGAGAGAGAGAGAGAGAGAGAGAGAGTGTGTGTGTGTGTGTGTGTGTGTGTGTGTGTGTGTGCTTGTGTCCAGTTATTTTAGGTACAGCTCGTTGTTGGGAGCTTTGCGTTGTCTTGTCCCTGTTAAATCCTCTTAAGGTTGAACAAACAACGGATGAGCTGCGGTGAGGGTGTGGAGCGAATGACAGCTTAACCTAAATTATTATTTTTTTTTTTAATTACCTCAAGGAAGGATGAAGATGAGGCGAAGACCCCAATAAGCCCCAAGAACCACTGCAAGAAGGAGATGCAATGTAAGAGGCCAGAATCGCAGCACAGTAAAGTACAGATTTCAATGAAGCACACCTTAGTTAGATGTTGTTTACTATTTTTACAGTAAATAAAAGGCTAACATATCTTAGCATAAAGACTGTAAACAAGGGGAAACAGTTATCTCACTCTTTTTAAAGGTGACAAAAATCTACACACTAGCCCCTCTTAAGAAAACTGATTAACACTATTGGCTAAATCTTGTTTGTTTAATCTGCTCAAACACTGAATTATGAAAAACCATTTCTGGTTTTATGGGGGGATTAAAACATAATTATGATTGTAATACAGCATGGCTTTTGAATGGAATTAAACAAACAAGATATACCATGGTAATTGGTGAGCTTTAGACAAATGCCGACAGGCAAATTTTGTTGCCTTTGGACAGAGCCAAGCTGTTTCCCCATTTCTGGCCATTGCGCTGAGCCACAGGCTGTTGGCTGTAGCTTCACCTTTACTGAGCAGTTCTGAAAGCGCTATCGACCTCCTCATCCAAATAAATGGTTTGAAGCATTTAATGGTTTATTAATATTCACATTATTTTATGCTGTCATACTTATCTACGTATTGAACAGTATGGCTCTCCATACAGACAGACCTAATTCTGACTTATATAAAGTCTAATCGTTAATTGAATTGCCCCAACTCTGGACAGGATAGCGTCATATTTAATCACTGGAACACAATGCCACAGTTAATCTTCCCTCCGAGAAGATCAAATTCGCACTCCTTCTCCAAGCCAGCTGCAGCAAAGTATATTTAATATCAAGCGCTCAAATGCAACTTCAACATATCCTGTTTTTTATTCACTTTCTTTTTTGTCCCGTGCACCTGCTGAGGGACCATCTACATTCAGCATCATGTGCGTCATCTGCTCTCCACAGGTTTCAGTGTGTGGGAGATTGCAGTGCTGTCTCCTGTTGTACTGGTGGTGGTGACTGTGCGGAGGAGGATGTAGCCGCAGTTTCACATCTCTTCACGTGGAGGTGTAATTAGCCCCCACCCCGCACAGACAGGACTGGATGGGGAACTAAAGCAGCACGGTCATTATTGCTGCTGCTGCTGCAGGGGGCTTCCAATTCACTTATCAGAAGAGGACATGTTTGTATCTGCCCCTTATATGAGGACCATAAAGAACACAGCATATGAACTTGTCAGTTTTCAAAGATGACTGCAGATCTAATATGTTTAATACGTGAGCGGCACACTGTACATTTAAAGTTTTCCACTGCCTGATCTGTTTTCGTTCGAGCATCTGCTGCTCACTGCTTTGTTTGGTCCGAGGCCCTAATCGCGGAGCTGGCAGTTTGGAAGAGTGGAGCAGGCGGGATTTGCAGAGTAGGCTACTTACGTAAGAAGACCTCCAGGGGCAGACATGGACCTTCCCGCCCGTCTGCCCTGACACTCAAAGGGATTACTGAAAGACCGCTTCCTCAGCATGGACTTCACCAGAATCTGCAGTGGACACCATAGAGTGTCAAAGACGTTCTCATTGCCTGTTACGTCTCTTCACCAAAATATAATACTTTTTAAATGTGAAATTATTTATTTTATTGCATCAAAATCTCATTGATTTCAATTTCTGGTCAACTCAAACCCAAACTGTTGGGTGTTTTTTGTGTCCTGTAGGAGGCACTTTAGGCCTTTGCGTGTCTGTGTTCGTCCTCCCTGTCGAGTTTGAACTGACCTGCAGTCGGTTCGGGACAGTGTGGTTAAATGATGACAAGACAACGAGCAGCGTTGGACTCACCACAGCAGAAAGCGTGGGGATGAGCTTCACGCTGTTCTGCACCTCCTCCTCAGTGACTTCCACCGCCGTACAGTGCTCCTCCTCCAGAGGGAGAGGATTCAGGCCGTTCTCTGTCATCCACGGATGAAGCTGTTAACAACATAAATAAATACACTTTTATTATGAAAAAGAAAACTGATTTGTGGCAAACACATGGTGTTTTTTATAATGATGATTGTTTTGTGACCTTAATTTCCGGGATGGTGATTCTTGTTTCAGGGTTTTTATCCAGCATCCGTCCAATGAGCTCCTTCAGTTCGTCACTAATCAATGGGCTGTGTTAAAAAAAAGATCAGATCACAATGTTTTAGCTGTGGCTGCACTAACTGAAAAAAAAAATCCTGATCTCAAACAGGTACATTAGCTTTGCCATCACACCTTTTGTGCCCAAGTAAATTGTTCTACATATGTCATAATATTTTTCCTTTGAAGTTAATAAAACTCTGTAAAGCATTTTGTAATATTCACACAGCTTTGCAGCTTTTTTGATGCTCAAAAATTGATTTGATTCTAGATGCTGTACTCTGACTACTGCAGTAATCTTAGAGTCTATGGTTCAAACCCACATGGATATTATGTTGCAGGTTAATGTATCAAGTGTTTGCTATTAGCTGTTAGTCTGATAAATGTTTCCTGATGTTTGCTTACGTCTCTGGAAAGTCCACAGGTTTGTTCTTGATTTTTTTGTGTAGAGAGATAATGTATTCATCATAAAAAGGGCACTGGAACAGGACAAACAAGATCATTGAAATTATAAAAAAATTCAACGTGAAATTGTCATTTTATTCTGCATGAGTTTTGCAGTGAACTCTTACCTTCCCGTAGACAAAACAGTAGAGTGTGACTCCCATCGCCCACACGTCTAATGCCTGGACAACAAACACACGTCATCACTGAAAGCTCTCAGTGGATGAACAACATTTATTGATCATTTATCCCAATTAAGCATGATGTCACTCACTGATGACCATTATCTGTTCACTAGCCGACCAGCGGGTGACTTCTTGTCTCACCTTTCCGCTGAAACGATGCTCGTGTTCGGTCATCATCTCAGGGGCCATGAAGGCCGGGGTCCCCGCCGTACTCGACAGGAGGGCGTCGGTCCCCTCGAACTCGTTGCTCACGCCAAAGTCTGCGATCTTGATGTGTCCGTCATCTCCCAGCAGCAGGTTGGAGGGTTTAATGTCTCTGTGGACGATCTTGTGGTAGTGCACTACACAGAAACAATGAAGACGAGACACATCAGCTCGATGCCAGTTTGGGAGCAGCTCTAAGGAAGTGTGTTGCACTTTGGTGTAAATCTGGCAATGAAAAGGTTCAGTGAAGTTTAAGAGAACAATATGTTCAACATGCCCTGAACTTTGAAAATAATAAGAATAATAATTCTTATTTTTACAGCACTTTTTGAAGCAAAGTGCTCCACAGGGCAGCAAAATGAAACAGAAATCAGATTTCAGAAATCAAACTGTAGAAAAACAAAGCAGTCGTGCGAGCAATAGAATTAAGTCTCTTGTACTTTCAGCTTGTTCAAGACATTGAACATCTTCTGATTCTAAACATGTGGTTTTAACAAATTAGAAAATGTGTACACAATGTTTTAAAAATGAATGATCATTCAATCATCAGTTTTTTGAAAAGGTTATGTGTGGCAGTAATTTCCACTTCTCTCAGTCAGACATATTAATTCAACTGTGATATATTCTGTCTATATATTGTATATATCTGTTTACACACTAGCCTCCACTCATGGATGTCCACAGGAGGAGTTGTAGTTGGTAACAAATACATGGATATACACTCAGCGCTCACAGCTACATTATTGTGTGAACATCGTTATACTGCTTAAATGTGGGTGTGAAGTGACACTGGTTTTGCTTTGTGATATGTAGCATAGTTAAATCCTAACTGTAAACTTACAGTACTCTATCCCAAGGACGATGTCTCTGAAGTAAAAGCGAGCCTGCTCCTCTGTGAAAGGGTCGTCTGTAGGCACTTCCATCACTGGGCTGGTTGATATGGGATGTGGAGAAACACAGAACATTCAATCATTATTTTTAGTCTATCTAAGAATATTTAATAATTACCAAATCTTCGAAAAATCGAACTCATCTCCAGACGGATTATAAAACATACCCTTTTGGCACCAATTCGAAGGCTTTAGGATAAATAATCAGATTTAAATGATTTATTTTCTTTGTGCTGATATTGTGTTAATCATGTTGATAAATTAAAAGAGCTAAATTCAGTATATTGCAAAATGGATAATTGAGTCCCTACCCATATGAAGTCCATCTTCATCAGGATCATCAAGCACCTGCAAAACATGTTAATTCAGCGGTCTCTTGTTCTTCCTTATTTTATACAAATCATGTCATTAATCTGTATTTCAAGAATAATAATTGTGGTGTTTTGGGGGTTTTAAAGGCCCTACACAACCATGACACACCCACCCCGAATTCTACGTCTGATTTTCAAAAAAAACAACATGGCGCTGGTCAAAATGGGAAAATTAAAAAGAGAAACTTCAAAAACGGCAGCGACAGGTGACGTGGCGATGGGTTGCCACTTGTTATCTACTAGATATTAGTCTATCACCATATCCAATTTCTAACAGTTAGATAAACATGCATTTTGCATGTTTAAAACATGCAGTAAGTTGTATAATGCTGTAAGTCATGATACTGAAGTTACCTCCACCAGTTTAACAACATTGTGATGGTCCAGTTTCTTTAGGATAGCGATCTCTTTGTACACTTTCTCCAGAGGCATCGCGGCTTTAGGGAACGGATCCTGCAAGTTTGATCCTTGAGGGGGCAGGCGGCCTGAAAGCACACACACACACACACACACACACACACACAAACATCTCCAGAGGAGTGACGTTTATTAGGCTTTTAAAATGTTATCAGAGAGGAAGATTATCACTCACGGAAAAATCCACACTGCTTCATCAGCCTCTTCTTTGAAACAACTTTCATTGCCTGAATAAATGAGAGTAGTTGGAAAAAGGTCAGAAACATTCACCTGCAAACACTTTGACCATGAATGCATAATTTTACGAGCCTCAACTTACGTAGTACTCTTCAGAATCTTCATTATAAGCTAACTTCACCACTCCATATGAACCCTGAGGCGTAAAAACAACGAGTGTGAATAACTTTGTTGAAATCCTTGGTCGTCACCTCCATGTCATTTTGGGTGATTGAATGTTCATCACCTTGCCGATCTCTGTCTTCAGTTTATACTGGTTGAGCTGGACACAGTCCTGCAGAAATTGAAGGGAGAATTCAATCAGAGACACAACTCATGAGTAACATGCTGGACTGTGCTTGTCTGACTGTCCTCACATCAGCATCTGTGATGGACACACGCTTGGTCTCAATGGTGGGCTGTCGGGCCATGCGGGTCCCTCTCTCCTGCAGCGACAGCTTTCTGTCTGAGAGTCGGAGACGGTGGGAGCTGCTGGTCCTCGGAGTGCCGGCCCTCGAGCCGTTAGGCGGCGTCATGCAGTTGGCGGCCATGTTCATGGCCGCCACCAGGTCGTCCAGCTCACCGTTGTGCTCCGAGTCCAGCTCTGCCCTGCAGACAGTGTCGGCGCTCATGGTGGCTCGTGCTTGTTCACTCATAGCTGGACGTCGCTGAGGTGGTTTGGTAGAAGAACCCGAGGATGCATCATGGCACTGAAAGGTGAGGGGGCAGAAATGGAGACACGGGAAATCACACACACTCAAAAGTAAAGAACCACACGACACATGCATGACTAGGCTGGATTTCCTTTTTTGTTACATTCATGAGGAGACAAAATCCAGACTGCTAAACCTGAGAGTCGCCCACCAAACACCAAACATCGGCCTTTTTAATGCAAGAAATTCGGAATTGCTAATTGTCTTTAATTCACTGTATTTATTTATTACTCTGACTATTGGTTCTACAAATCAGATAAGCAGCTCACTCTTTCGTGTCATGTTGAATTGGAGATATATCTCTCTCAAGCAAGTTTCAGCTTTCCGCAAATTCAACCTCATGACATACATGAATAAAAATCACTGACTGACAGAAAGATACGGAGTCAATCTAAAAATGCATAATATATTTTAAATGGATTTTCCTCTGATCTCACACAGCAAACTCTGTTTACAGGTTGTAGGGGGCCAAGACATAAATATGTCGTAGGTTTACGACAATATGTGCAAAAAATACATTTCACTAAGTCATTTGTGGCCCCAGAGCGAACTGCAGATCATCTGATAAAATGCCTCGAGGGATGTCGCTTGAGTCAGCAACACTTGGGGCCGACAATTTAGAAAATAAAGTGAATCTCACACTGAAATGTTGGCAGCTAGAGGTGGATTATGGGTGATGTAGGCTAAATGTTGATAATGAAGGAAAATGTGGAATTAAAAAAGACTCTTTGTGTCCAACATTGGAGAACCTGTTGCTAAAAAAATAGTTGGCAGTTACTGTTAAAACAATATCAACCTTGTTGGAGGTAACCAGTTAACATACATTTGTGAAATCACATTGGCTTCTTAAACAACACAGTATTTGACTTGACAGACACTAATAATGTTAACAGTGGCTCTGGTAGTAGCTCAGTAGCTGAACCATTCATGTAAACCAGCGTACACAACAACAAAACCATGAAATTGGCTCTCCTAAATACAGTTGTGCTTGTCCTGCTATGCTACTGTCAAATGTCTGCTGCAAAAAGGCATATTTTGACCTACAAAGCCAAAAACATACATAAATCAATTGAGTTTAGATGGAGCTAGAGCTTTTGACTGGTGAAATTCGAGTGATTCGTTGTGACTAACCTTCCTTAAAACTGTGGAATTAAAACCTTTCTCACTGTTATTGGCCAGTACAAAAGCTTTAAAACCTTTCCCCACTTTTTATTTTTTATTCTTATCAACAGTTTGTAATCTCAATAAAAGGAAAACAAGTGTGTGATTTTGACATTCAAGTGTGTATGAGCACGACTCGCTGTTTCCTAAAATACAGTACAGACACTTGAAAAGCTTCTTATGTAACAAGTAGGCTTTAACAGGCAAGTCAACTCACAACACTTACACAGTATGACCCGGTGTGTGTATAGGTTTGTTTCTTTACAATATTTAAGGCTTTAAAATGTGTATATTAGAATTGATAAACAGCAGGCTTTTGCTGCTGTTTATCAATGACATACATATCACACAAACAGACTACAAGGTGAAATTTAAGGTATACTGTCAACTGTACTCACATAGTGGAGGTGTCCCGGGTTGAGGGCGGCTGTGGTTAATATCCATACAGCATTGTCCTGCTGCTGTCAGGAGGGGAATCTCCTTCATGTCTCGGTGCAGGACTTTCCCTGATGAGCCAGGGAGGGACCTCAGCGGCAGCAGCACGTATTAGGGATTAACCGAGGCCACATTTAGCCCGAGGTATTCTGAGGGAGCCACCAGGCTGCACCGGGCTCCACCCTGTTCCACGCTGAACAAACACTCACAGGACAGAGGCTGCATGTCAGATACTCATGGCCACATGGTTACACGGAAAAATGAATGGTTCTGTTAAATACATGGACAAACATTCTTTCATTTTCATTGATGCACACCACTTTTTGTGAATAAAGACACTGTTATGATTGAGTACTTTACTATACAATGTTTTCCTACAGACTGTGTTAAAGCTTTTAATCAAGGGCCACTGAAAGGAAAAGAAGATTGGAAAGTTTCTGTCTGCAGTAGGAAACATTTTATTACTTAACCAAAAGATTATTGTTATTTTTCCCCTTGATCCTCATGTGTCTCTCCGTGTTTGTTTTGGCAAAGAGCCGGGTCATAACAGGATCCTAGTGTCCGCCGCCCCCCGGCATACAGCAATACAACATGAGCAGCAATACAACATGAGACCAATTAATAGTTAGAGCTTATGGCCACAGATAGATTACATAGATGTCAGAGGCGCCAGAGGTCAGGGGGCCTCTGGGCAACAGCCTCTGTAAAATTTCCAGTTAATCTCCAGCTACAGTGAGCACACCAGTGCAGAGTAATGTTTGTAATACAAGAAATCGGGCCATTTAAGGTCATTATGCATACGTTATGTGCTCTTGTCGAGTTTTCCGACAGTCCCTGAATGCAGCATCCGCAGCTCACCTTGCGCCCTGGCAGGATGCATCAGCTTCCAAACTTTGAGCAGCCAGAGAGAAGGGTCATCATCATGTCGTTCCAGCTGGGAGTTTATAGGACCGGAGATCTGCGCGCGCTGCTGGAGGACGAAGACAAAATAAATCACTTCATCAGGTGCAGCGAGAAGGTGAGTGCCTGACAAAGTGAGGATCCATGTCTTTATACAAGAAACTTAGTTTGCAGAGAATAGCAGGTTTTTATGTACAGCATGGAGCCTTTTCTTTATAGACAAATATGTAATGTGCGTGTGGAACTATACTGTATGTGAGGAAAAACAAATCTGCCATTAGGGTTTCATTTAACTGTCCACAATTTAGAGGGGCGTCTACGGAGCCAGCACTGAGATCGATGACTGTAAAGATGTTTGGGGGTCCCACATGTGTGTGTAACTCTTCAACACACACACACACACCTTCCCTCGTGTTGCAGGGTTTGGCTAAATTACAACAAATTCAGGAGGGTTAAAATATCTCAGGTCCTTCCCAGTTTCAGGGACTGCAGAGGGCTGTAGAGAACATGCTGGTTTCAAATCAAAGACTGGCAAAGGCAAGTCTTTCCCAAAAACCGAAATTCAGAGATGCTAAGTTGCTGCTCGCAATGAAGTACAAGGAACTGGGAAAACGCAGAAGCATCATTCAGGCCAAACAAGAACAACTTGGTGAGTTTTTAAATCTATTCTGATGCACTTCATCCCGGCTGACTTGAATATGCATAGCCCATTTTCCTCTATTTGTTCATTTCTTTTTGCTTTTCTTCAATCCGTAGCTGAAAGATACAGTGTTCATTATGCACAGACGGGTCTCCAGAAAAAGATCAATCGTGCAGAGGAGCAATGTGAGGTCAGGATGTACTTCTTTTTTTTTGAGGGTATTGGCATGTTGGCCTGTGATGTTTTTGTCTTATGAGTCTTCAAATACAGCACATATTCAAGTACCTTGTTTGTAAGTCGTCTCGATACACAGAAGATAATGAGATGGTGCATAACAAATGGTCCAAGATAAATCGAAAAATCTGTGGCGAATAACATCAGCAGTCCAACTAAAGACGTCAAGCAAAAAGTAAAAGGTCCCTTGTTTGACATAACCTTCACGTTCAACGTTTACAGCTTATGTCAGGTAATATAGTCTTATACTCTGCACTATGCGGACGAAAGTGCAGCATTTATGTGGCAACTGAAGAGGGTCTAACAATACTTAAAGCCAATACCAATATTTCTCCTGACAGCTGCTGTTCAAGAGGCTTGCAGAGAGGAAAATACAGGTGGCAGATTTCTTGGATTCTTTTCTGACCTTGCGGAAACTCCAACACGTCCGGTTGATCGTGGTGAAGAAACTCAAGGAAATGATTCGACATGGGGAGAAAACAAGACAAAGACTCAGGGAGATTCACCCTGAAGCTCAGGATTTCTCCGTGGCCTTTCCTCAGCGGATCCATCACCCCTGCGAGCCTGTCTGCAGTCTGAGCACAGCGGTCGTCTTACCCCCCTGCTGCCACCGTCTGTTCCTGCCCCTTGGGGACCATGGAAACACTGCCAGATATCTACCGCTCTTCCCACTGTGTTTGGATTCCGACGATGAGTCTGTTTGTCCAGGAGTGTATGGACGAGGCCCCAAACGGCTGACAGTGCCTGTCCGCCTTCAGCCGCTGAAGGTGAAGCAGAAGAGACATCGACAGGCGCCACCGTGAAGTTTAATCCAGTCTCAGGATGCAAGTTTCCTTTCGAGAAACGTTCATTATTATTAATCATTATCAATCGTAAATTCAGACCAATGCAAGACAAAGTGTGGAAAAGCTGAAACTTTTTAAAACTTTTAAAACCACTCTTTTTTTCTACATTTGCCAACACTAGGCAGTGACAGGTTCTAGTATATTTAAGAAATACAAACAAGTCAATCACAATATCACAATGAAAACAGTAAATCTCAACGCCTGTGGGCCGAATCTTGTCCTCCAACAAAAATGTTTGGCCTTTCAGCAGAAGCTGATCATTTCAGTACATACTGATGTAAATAGTAACCTTGTCACCTACAGATGATCTCTCAGTTATATATTCGGTACAGAACAATAGCTTTATGTTCATGAAACTTTAAATAAGCTGCTCACATATAGGAAAATCGAATCTGTCCAATCCTGAAGACAACACATATTAAAAACATGAAGACATACCTGTGTCTGCACAGCACCTGTAAAAGGAAAAATGATGCTCCATGATTGAACCTAATTGCTGAAACTCTGATACTATACTAGATTAAATGAAATGAGCAATGCAAAGTGGATCATCAATAACTTTGATCATTTTGTGCATGAAGAGTTTCTTAACTAAACCACTCGTACTATTCTGTGCTGTATTTATTAGTTTGCTACAGGAGATGGGAGAACTGGTTCTGTCTGATGATTGCGACAGCAACATGGATCTCCGTGCCAGGTGATCACATGTGTGTTTTCCACTGAGTCAGAAGAAATACTGAACAGACCGGTGAACTTGAACTGCTCACAGACACTCGATATCTCCGATCATTAGTGTGCAGAGACTCCTGCCAAGGTCAGCAAAGGACCAGTTACTCCTTCTTTTTTCCCCCTTTCTCCTGGTCCATCATAATATCTATCAGTCTGTCTTTTGATAAAAGTCTTAGGGTGATCTTGTCAAATCCATCACTTGTCCAGTAACTTTGAATATTCCCTCCTGGTCGACTCTCGAGGGGTTAGCCGGAGAGCCATGTGGCCCAGAAAAAGCCTGCCATCACAATTCAACCGTGGAGAAACCTCACTGGCACGGCCGGAGATGATTAGCAACGTGGAGCGTGTTCATGTTACACCACGGACTTCAGTTACATCTTTGTCAGCAGCCTCTTTTGTCCCACATCACTCAAATTGGGCAATTTTCCCGTCTGTCTACGGTCGTTTTGTGCTTCTCACCTCATTCACCTCCAGGTCTCTGTGTTGTTTGGTGGAGCACCTTGTTACTTCTCTTTTGCACACAAGTCGGTGGAGACCTTTTAAACGAGCTAGTACAGTTTAAATTGCAACAACAGAGCCGACCCATGCTGAGGAATATACATGAGCTCTATCTTTAAATGACTATGTATAAAGTTAATACCTTAATACCTCCTGGGTGCTATGCGTCAATCCTTATATGGTATCATCCAAATATATGTTGGTCCACAGTGCCCTTTAAAAGACAGAAGAAAAACATAAATGCCTATTTTGATGTTTAAACATTTTAATTTAATTTGTGAAATCTCGCCAGTGGATATGGTTCCAGTGTCCAGTTACAATTGTATGTAGAAATAAAAACGTCAATAACTATTCTAATTATTATCACAGTTTGCATAGAATTAAAAACATCTCTCGTGTTTTTGGCATTAATATTATTATTCAAATTATAAAACCTAAGATTAATTTTGGCAGCATAGGCTCGGCTCACTCTTAACGGACTGGATCAACTAGTCAATTTGTATCTTGACATGAACAAAAAAAAACATCACCAACTGTTTTGATAATCAACTCAGCACAATTGATAACACATATTCCCTAGTTCCAGATTCTAAAATGTGAGGATTTGCTGCTTTGCTTTTTCTTTTGTCAATTTAATATTTTAGGATTCAAGTGCTGCTTGAACAACACATGCAATTTATTGAAATTGTGATGACCAACATTAATTATTTTTTGGTCTTTTTAAAGACTTAAAATCTGAATTGTAGAAGAACAATTGCTAAATGTCACAGTGTAATAATAACATCAAAGTTTCCCCTGACTCCAGCCATTAGATACAAAAACCCACCAAAAAGTTATGGTTAATGTGCTTAAAGATTTTACTCAATTAATTATCTTTTTTCACAACTAAGATTTTGACATGTCACCGAAGGAAAAACACAATACTGATGAAATTAATGAGGCTCTGAATATATGTATATTTCATTTTTTACATGTGCTTTTCCTACTGTGACATGTTAAAATGTCTTAAGGCCCGTTAGGAACATTCTATGAAATAAAAAAAAATCTAAAAATCTATAATATCGTTGGCAAGTTGGCAAAATTCCCGAAGTTGTTTCTATCTTGATGAACAGTACAGTTAGTGCAGATGTACAGTACAGTGTTGTTTCCCTGAGGAGGAACAGGTCCAGACCAGCAGCAATCACAACCAAACGGTCTCTCAGTCCAGTGTCATACCAGCTGTCAGACAGGTCACTGCTGGAGTCTCACCACGGCTCTCTTGATCTGCTCGTAGCTCACAAACATCACAATGTTCCAGGAGCCCAGACGAAGAAATGCAGGCATGAATCTAAAAATAAGAAAAGAAAAAGGATAAAACGATTTTTTATAAAAAGGGAACATTTCTTTATATGCTTTGTTGAACATACAATTTTTGTATTTGGATCCGACATGCTGCGCTAACATACCCCTTATAGAATGCTGTGGGTCCCTCTTTCGTTAGCATGGTTAAGGCACAGTTACTGGCACCGCTGTATTGCCCAGGCACCGAGTTCATGAAGCGCGTTTTGACCACATCCACCGGAGATGCTACAATCGTGGTGCAGAACCCTGCTGCGAATCCTGCAATGAAGTGACACGGCAAGTTGTCTGTGGAAAATCAAAATGTGGGGATTAGCCAGGGAAACAGACGAGATTGTAATAAATGTGGGACTTTTTATCCATACCTCTTGATTCACACTCGAACTTACTTACTATCTTGTACCGTTTTATCAGTTTCATTGTTTAAGCTTAAGGTTCATCTTTATTTCAGACACATACAGTAGGTCCATATCAGTAAAAAAAAAAGAAAATAGAAAAACAATACAAGGCAACAAAATCCAGATATTGCAGTTCACAAGTCCGCAGTGCTTAAAATACATAAAGACATCTGTTCCAACATATTTCATACAAAATGAGTACCATGTGTCACTTTTGCATACTATTTAATTTTAATCTCCTGTTCTATTTTACTCTTTTAATATTTTTTACAATACCTTGTGTTTTTCTTCATGCCTTTTTGTCTTATTAAAAACAATGAGGTGAAATGAGGCGTCTGAGATCTTCTGAGCAACTCACCTGTCATCAGGTTGTAGTTCAGGATGAGCTCTTTGATGACATCATAGGTCACCAGCTCGGAGCAGTTTACGATGGCATTGCGAGTTATGTTTGGCAGACAACCTGGAAAACATGGTTCAGAATTTTTAACAATAGGATTCAACACGAAGAAACCATAAAACAGTGGCCCACCAATGTGCTCACGGTGGTGAATAAAAGAATGAACTCAATGGGCCTCAGTTGTCCTTACGTGAATATATACGTTTTTTTCAACACATATCTGTCGACGGGGAAGATTCTTGGTCCAGCTCACATGCTGACAGCCAAACCAAATAAGTTCATAGAAGTATCATAGAAGCATTTCAGTATGATACCAACAGAGGAGGGGGAGACACAAGTCTAGGTTGCAAAAAGTCACGTCAGGTTTGTTATTAGAATGGAGACCGTCTCAAGGCACATCTTATCCCAAAGCGAGGGACAAGATGGCAACTCCATATAAACATAAAACATCCTAATCTGAGGTCCTGCAGAGGCCTTTCGGACCTCTCAGGTCAACTATCTGTGAGACATTACTTCAGTAAGACATTATGTACATCATACACAATATTAAAGGTATGTGCAGCACAACTCGAGCAGTCCACAGTTGGGTCTGAGATTCAGGTGTTTTGTACGAGCTGAGACGAGGAGTCTGTCACAGAGATGTGGAGAGCTCTCAAAAACGAACTCAACGCCACTCGAGTCAGTTTTTGTGAGCGACAAAAAGAATTTTAAAAATAGTAGTATGTAGTTGTTAGTTGAAAGTAATTGTAACAAATATTTTAAAAAGTCAAGTAATTCATGTTGTCAATAACTACATTGCTCATTTTTTTACAGATTTTTACAACAATAATACCGACGACACAGTATAATTACATGCTCTCCACATGTTGATTCACCTTTCCAGAGGCCTCTAACGCCTTCCTCCCTGGCAATGGTCTTGTAGGCGTCCATTGTGCTGCTGTATCTCTTCACACAGCCGCTCTCCAGCAGGCGGACCTGAGCCTGGAACCTGACTTTGACCACATCGGTGGGCTGAGCGAAGGCCACCGCCATCGCCCCCGTGGTGCAGCCGGCCAGCAGCCGAGCCCCGATCCCTGCACCTGATACAACAACAAAGAACTTGTATTAGACCCTTCTCTCCCTCTGCTGCCATGTGCCAACAGGCTACAGTACTTATTACACATCACATATTTTACATTCATCTGTTGAAAATCTAAATATAAGCACTGTCCAGTATAACAGACCACCTGTCTATACAATGTGTGAATTATTGATATACAGTAATATACATATATTTAATGAACAATTAATTATGTTTAACACCCATGGACAATGCTGCACCTTACAGTTCATGACCCTAATTGCAAAGTGTATCTCTGTCTGTCTGTCTGTCTGTCTGTCTGTCTGTCTGTCTGTCTGTCTGTCTGTCTGCCCACCGACTCTGTCAGGTATGGGCCTCAAGCATAAACACACATCTGTCCCATGAGAAAGGAATCTGCCCTGTGCCCTACATTCTGGTTTTCTACAAAACAAGATCTTAGAACACACCTACACTTATTAGCAGCTTTTCGATGCACTGTAACACAGTTGGGTGTGATTTAAAAGTCTCAGCATAAACTGATCTTACAGGATGTTGGAGCAATTTAAAAGTCTCAGCATGAACTGATCTTACAGGATGTTGGAGCAATTTAAAAGTCTCAGCAAAAACTGATCTTACAGGATGTTGGAGCAACCAAGGGCACATTGTTAATTTTATTTGCAAATTTAATTGTATGCCTGCTGTCTAGGCATCTACAATTTAAAACCGAAATGAGTCTGACTTTGCCACCCGTGCATTCAGGGATCACAGCTGTCTTCTTGTCAAGATTTATGTTTGTAACTGCAGGTCTAAATAAGAGGTGATAAAAGCTGCAGTGAATTGTTTGTTAATAGATTAGTCAAACAGAAGATTAATCTGCAAATATTACTATAGTAGTCATTTTTTTCAAGCTAAAATGTCAAACATATGATGGATGAAGTTTCTTAAATGTGTCTTGCACAACTCAATATATGTGGAGTATGCCTCTCACAGGTTAAGATGTTATATGTTACATCAATACCTGTTTATTGAGAAAATATTCTCCAGATCAGTTGCTAATGAAAATAAATCATTTTTTGCAGTAATGATACAATAAGACTAAGTAAATAAAAAGTGATAATGTTCCATCATTTGCACAATGTAGTCATCTGCTTTTGGAAATCAAACTGGACTATGAATTTTAACGGAAACAGACTTGTGATGCCATACTTTCTGATCCCCTGCTGTAGACCTGCTTGACGGTGTCGTACAGGCCGATGCGGACGGAGGCGAAGCTCATCTGTCTGTGCAGCCCGGCCACCAGTCCGCTGTACAGGCTCCTCGGGCCCTCGGTCTTCACCATGGTGTAGATGGTGCCGAACACACCTCTGTACCTCGCCCTCTGGACGCCCAGCGAGGCCTTGGATTCCCCTTGAATCTGGTGTCAACATAAAAGGGACAACACAAATCTATTGAAGATTTTCAAGTCCGTCGACTCAGTTTGAACTGAGAGGAGTTGTTTTTCTTATAGCTGTGTGCTGCAGGGAGAATTGGGGCAGCTGTAATCAAATCAATACATACATAGGCCCGTTATGTTATTATGTTTCCTTTTCATTGGATGGGAATGTTGCATCCTTGATTTTAAAAGTAATAAGCACCTGTAATAAGATAGTGTATTTGAGCCATTGAGAACACAGAGGTGCATCATGTATCTGTATAACATAGAAATTAAACGTGCAATTGTTTTTTTTATCAATCTGGAGATTGTGTTGTTTTTTTGTGAAAGTAAAGCATATTATTGCATCCTGACTTCGTGTCATTTCGATCATCATAAATAACGATGAGAGTGACAACAAGAATGAGTTCAACAGTTCATTCAATGCGCAAAACTCGTGCGCTTCACGTGCCACATCTGGAGTGTGGGGGGGTCCTCACCTGCAGTCGGACCTTGGCCGTGTCCAGGGGGAAGGTGACCAGGTCGGCCACGCAGCCAGCTGTTCCAGCGGAGAAGACCTTGACGGCGGCCGAGGGCGTCGGATCCCCCGCGCCTCCCCCGACCATGACGGACGGTTCCGCTCCACAGACGCTCGCCGCAGGTCTGAGCGTCCAATGGACGCGGAGCTGCGCTCAGCACGCGGCGCACATCGCGGCCTGCAGCGGGAAGAACCCGATCACGTGTCCGGGATCAGGTCCAGGTGAGCAGGCGGCTGCTGCTGCTGCTGCTGGGTCGAGATCCATAAACAAAGAAAAGAAACTGGCGGCTTCCTCACTCAGGGGATCTGACAGTGAACAAGTCCCGCAAGTTTTTCCCCTTTAAACCTCTGCTGCTGCCGCGGGACCGCCCACAGGTACAGAACAGCTGTGGATGAGAAGAGGATCATATCACAACTCACCGGCAGGCCACTGATGTTGAACCCTTGTTGTCGACATTCGACGTGTCACAAAACATTTCCTTTTGATTAAATGCAGATACAGCAGCTCTGATGAGAATCGAGTTCCCACTGCGCTTGTTTCACTTCAGCTTCATCACTTCTGAGAAATGACCCGGACTTCTGAGATTTGTACACTTCAACTTGGGGATGAAGTCTACAAAGTGTCCAACTGAGACCCGGAGTCCAAAAAAAACGTCGATTATTGATCTTAGTGATGCTTCTGGTTGCATCATGAAACGTGTTGATATTTCGTTCATTAAAAATGACTTAAGGAGAGAGCTAATGTTCAGGAGAGGTAGCTTTACAGATTCATGGTGATACGTAACATGTAACAGATCTGATTGGTTGCTTCAATGTGCTAGAAGAATTATTAATATTGTTTGATCCACCATTATTTTTCTGTTTCTTATCAAAACCGAGATTGAAGAAGCTCTCGGCACACAGGGCCCCCGGCTCTTCCTGGAACCGGTCGGTGTGTGTCATTAGCCTTGAAGCCAGCACATATCAATTTGGGCTTGCAGAATTTTGTACATGACCGTCCTTATCAGGCTGAGGAGACGGAGGCTGATTCCCTTGTGGGGGGAGAGGTGGTGGCTGGGCGCTGTGGCCGTAAAGAGTCGGCCGGGGGGAACGCCGAGGGGGGTTCGTTTTGTTCCAGCAGTGACCAGCTCCTTCGTCTGGTCAGTGAACGCCAAGAGGGGGCAGGCGGGAGACAGCAGGGAGGGGGAACTGGATGGTCTCCATCCCAGCATCCTGCTGAATCTGACACACATTCAAAGTGTGAGGCCCAGTTGTCTGCTTCCCCTGTGGCCTTTCACCCTAAATTGCTTTTGGTTCTCACCCTGCTGTGTGATGAGTTTAGCTTAATCCAACCGACGCATCAGATCGGGGTCTAGGATCCTGCAACCGCGGAGCAAATCTGTTCTCCAGTTGCAAACTTCGTTCGTTGGGGAGGTTTGATACTCTTGTGTGACTTCCCGTCACAGCTGTCCACTGTCAGACCTTCCTTTGCACAGGGGTTGATGATGCTTGGATGCTACTGCAGGCCAGCCGGTCGCATCACATATCTGAGGATGCTGGGTTCTGCCTGTAAGTTTTCCCTCCCATTTTCCAGGGACATGATTTACGCTTTGGCTTTGCACCAAGACAGTTCCAGGGAGGACTACTAGTCGATTAATTGCTCACAGCCCTTTTGCTTCTTGGTAGATGGGTTGGTACCATCAACCTGTTCCTGTTCCCGGTTTTGAGTCGGTGGTTGAGTGGTTTCATTCGCACAAAATCAAATTTACCTCCACATTCACGTACAGAACTGCAATCTTCTGTAGACGTTTGTGGTAGTCCTCCGTGGAGAAGGGAGGCACCTTGCTGCTCATTAGCTTCAGCCAGGCTGCTGATAGGCCACGCTTAGAAAGTACAGAAAGACGGTTTAAAAACATAATGGTAGCCTTCTGTTTCTTTCATAAATTATACTCATCCAGGACCCGCTTTCCATAGATTTAGTAGCGTAATACAAGTATTGCAATGGCAAAATATTGTTGGTAATAGGTTCTAAACGGCAGTATGTCGGTTGGGTTTACTTCTACCTTGTTTTGCATCTATCCCAAGCTAGTGAGTGACGGTGTGATATTACATTTCAGGAGCAGGTTGTACCTGTGTTATCGTATTTTAAAGCCGCTACGTGCCATTTTGGATGACATCTAACTGAGGTGACTAATGGAGCCGGAAAATCCTACAAGTCCATTATCCTTCTATGCTTATTTTCCTATTTTATTAACCCAGTTTTACAAATAAATGATTATACAATTGCATTGTTCAGCAATGCACCTGCAACACCTTAAAATACCAAGAAGCTCCTTGAACAGCAGAACAACCTGAAACCAGTTGTTAACAAATGAATGTGTCAACAAGTAGGAGTTTCCTGGTAAAGGAAAATGTGCTACACATCAACAACAAACAGCGGAGGGGGTGTCATGCACACAGATCCAAACAAGGCTTCAAATGTTTAACACTAAATATTTATTTTTTAAAAATACAAAAAAGTTACACAAAATTTACATAGCCTTTCATGTGTGCAACCCTAAATGTTTAGCGAACAACATCACATTCTAATCACTGTCGTCGAAGTGAGCTGCAAATATTTTTGCAATTCTTTCTGTCTCTTTCTTCATGGAAGACGGCGACATGTCGGGTCGCCGGGGACGACCTCTGCGATGAGGAAAGCTCTGGAAAAAAAAATTCTAAATGAGCACTTGAAGCTGTTTTTGCCTATTTGATAAATGTTTATTTACTCTATCGATTCTTGCACTTTTGGGTGATATCATCATGGTTGAATGCACTTATTATAAGTCAAAAGCGTCTGCTAAATTAATGTAATGTCATGAAGAGGAGAGGAAAGGTCAAACGGATAGAACAGCAGAGTGAAGGGCTGCAGCAACAAAGGACAATAACAGAAATGCATGAGTCACCACTCAAACCTGCACATGCAAGACTCTGTCAAACAGGCTCATCAGGCACACTGCACAGAGAACATTCCTCTCATCAGTTAGATGTGATTACCTCTTTAAAAGGTCGTCAACCCCCCATCCCTCCAAACTGCAACGCCTACATGGACTGTATGTCTGCTGGCGTCATCATTATTAATCATAGAAGAAAAACATTTGTTGCAGCCCCAAAGACATTTACAAACAAACCTAAACCAACAGTTTAAGTCATAGTGTAAATAACGGAAGTTACATTAAAGACACAGGGGTTAGCTGACTTAAACGTGCATTCACACATTGTCGGCAGAACTAGTTTTTAATTATATAAAAAGTTTTTTTCACTTTATAATTATATGTATTTTTTATATTTACAATTAATTATGGGGATAAATAAATATGATGTTTTTCAGACTTTAATCCAGTGGGGCGCAGTGAATAATATAATATAAGTTAAGTGTGTAATCAGTGAGGTGACTCAATAGTTCATATCTATACACTTATACAACAAAATGCTTCTATTTACCTTTTTTTTACAATAACCTTGAAAATAGTAAAAATCTTTTATTTTAATTAAGATCCATTAATATTATAATACATTTCAATAAAAAATGTAAAAGTCAAACAACAAATTTTGGATGCTTTTTAAATGGATTTGGATTTCTCTGTGTTGTTTAGTACATATTTGTTCTTTTACTTGCAAATATATTTTCATGGTTTGAAAATTTTTTATATGGTAAAATAAATGTCAACTAGACAGAGTCTGGTCTTGACAAACCTTTGACTAAATATGAACACAAGGTTCTGTATTTCGGTCAATTTAATTTTTAAATCCTATGTCTTCATTGTTTAGTAGTTTGTTTTTTCGTCAGATATGTATATGCTTTTTAAATGTGATGCACATTTAAAGGTAATGTCAGACTGTTTCCGCCTCCAAAGCAAAGAGGAAGATTGTGAAGATAAAGTAGTTGATGCCTGATGACATCTATCTGACTGAAATGTTTCATTCGGAATATATCCAACAGTGTGGATTACAACATTTTTATTTTCTAACTATCATCTGAAAGTTGTCTCACGTTATTCTGAGCTGCAGTGATATGCAAATGAAGAATAATCAACCATCAAGAATGCTGCAGGGAACGAAAGACAGAAACACAGCTGTCAGTGAAAGGGCTGCAGAGAAGGAAAGAAACAGTGTGAGTGCCAGACGTGGAGCTGGTGACATGAACTCACCGGGTCACTGGACGACTGGGAGAAGCACGGAGCTAATCGAATGGTCCTCATAGACGCCTCCAGTTGGTGAGAGGGGAGGAAAAAGTTAGGGACGCCCACAGGGACCGAGCTGAAGGTAATAAGTTAAAAGAAAAACAAACATAACAAACATAATTATTTTCATGGACCTCTGCAGTGTACACATCCTGTGTACTGACTGTACAGGGGTTCGTGTGATTACTTGCTATTTGGCCTCATCTCACATTTGTCTGATGTTCTGTCTGAACATACGGTTGACCTTTACAGTTTCAAACTACAGTACTGTGCCCTATGAGGATGAGCTCAAACACACAGCCAAAGCCATGAATGACTTTCCTCAGTCAGTCTGGGGTCACATGAAGAGACAGAAGACGGAAGATAACGCACGGGGGAAACTTGAAACATCCGACCTGTCAAGTCTCTTGTGTGTTTGTGTACCGTGGAGAACTGGTAATGTTCTATGGCAAAAAGTGTTCATCTAAATAAAGTGTTATTTTGGACAGCAGTGTGTGTCACCCAAAGAAACACAGAGATGTTGGCTTCCTGCGTCTGGTCATTAATTTATAACTGCACATCCAAGACACAAAATGTATTTGGAGCAGAGCAGTATTGACTTTCACGATTTGAATAAAAAATAACAACAAAAAAAGCCAAAATTAACCCAACTGGAGTTAAAATACTGCATTACACAAAGATATCACTATCATAACTCTAGTTTATGACGCACAACAGCGGTGTAATAAATCCTACATGATAAAGACTCAGATAATGTTCTGTCTATGATTCCATTTTTTAGATGTTGATTTTACTGTATGTTCCTCTGGAGGACATAGTTTGTCGTGTAGATGAATTGTATTGCATTATACAGAGAGGTTTGTCTGTTATTTAGCCTTCATCACCGATATAAATGAGGGTCGACAAAATACAATTCACCAGCACGTGACCCCATGTGGCGTGTTGAACTAGAGATTGAGACACTTAATGATGATTCAAACAAACAGCCCAAAACAGCTAAACTAATGTGACAGGCAGCCACATATAAGTAAATACCGATCAAGGATACGTTTGGAGCTGTGAGTGTTGATCATCCAGGGATACGCCAGGCGTATCTGTGGCGTGCTGTACGGTGGGCGGAGGACCTGTGTCAAATGACTCCTTGTTGGGGCCATTGGACTCTTTTGTTTGTCTTTCATCTGGAGCGTGTAGCGTCCTTTCATCATCTCCCTCTGTGTCTGAAATGTCTTCCGATGATTGACAAAAACTGTCATTCGCCTCTCCTGTTGCATGTTCATGTTTCCCAATGGACTCATGAGCTTCCAGATTTACCATCTGCTCCATGTCGTCCTCGTCCTGACTCAGGTCCGGCTCCTCTGGTGCCTCCGGGCTCTCCAAAGAAACCACGTCAGGGTCTGAGTGGATGCTGGTCCAAGGACTGGTTTTGTCCGTTAAAGAGGTAACCTCATTAAGATGCCTCGGCTTCACCACAAACTCCTCATAATCGTCATTGTCCCCTTCATCATCATCATCAGCTCCCTGGTCCAGTATGCAGTCTTCGTCCTCACCTGTTCTTTCCTCCTTTTCATCCTCGGACACAGTGACGTCGTAGTGTCGTCTGTCCTTTTCTTCCTCAGCCTCAGAGTCTGGAGTCTGGTCTTCAGACATCTTTGGAAGAGGCAGAGTAGACGCATCTTCTTGGGAAGAATTTGAAGCTCTGCGTAGACTGGAGATAGTCTGAGGGTTGTTGTCTCCACCAGAGGAAGTTGTTGAGCTGCTCTGAGGGTCGGAGGGAATCGTTTCCAGGTCATGTCCTCGTAGAACTAAGTGAAGAGGAATTACAATCTTACTCTCAGTTACCATCAAGTGTTATTTTCTTTCAGTGATTGGGAAATATTTATCCCCCTTCCAAGTGTAGGTAATGTCTAATATCAAAACTTCATGTGTTTTCTACTTCGCTTAAATGTAAGTAAGAAAGTACCGCACAGCTAGTCAGTCAGCTACACAGTAAATGGTGTCCACAGTGAACTCTGGGTCAACTGCTCAGGTTGGATAAACACAAAACAAAGTTTACCTGGCAAGACGGTACTTTAAATGGTAAAATGATTAATGTCTAATTAAAACAAACACAATTCTTTGGTCAATTGATGTATTCACTTTGGACTGTAAATACAAAAGGTTTCTGCATTTGATTTGTTGTCTGACAAATTCTTCTGCACATAAAACGAGCAGCTCACCGCTGATGATATTGTTGACTTCTCCGACTAACTGATTGGACTTCACGAGGAGCCGGCTCGTGTCCATCTTCGACGCCCTCTGCTCCTCGGGTTGGTTGCGACAGTTTAGCTCGCTCATAGATGGGAACGTGGGAGTGGTAAGCTTGCTACTGAAATATCTCTGGATGTTGTCGAGCTCGCTTAGTTTTTTCCTGTTAAAAACAAATGGTCAAAGTCAAGGCTCAGATGAGAAACAAAACGGTCAAATGATCTACAAAGCAATGATTTGGATTATTGTCAGATGAGTCGCTTTCGGAGGAGTGATACCTGAGTGCTGAAAACAGGAACGAGCTGGAGGGACTGATGTCGCCTGCACTGCTGCTACACACGGAGTGAGCAGCTGTTTGCTCCTGCAGACTCTGATGGTAAAGACGAACTTTGTCCATGTGCTCAAAATGAGAGTCACTCTCATTGGACCTGGGCAGTTGTGAAGATGACATAAAAATAAATATATGTATGTATATATATATACATATAAATAGACATTAAAGCATGTACTTTACAAACCTTTTTGGAAACAGCCTGTCAGTTTGGTCGGGTGACGAGATCTTCTGCTCAGGGTAGCGGCTGATGTGAGCGGGGAAGCTACTGTAGGTGGCTGTGGTATGATAGCTGAGAGGAAGGGCCTGAAATGAAGTCTGTTAATCAAACACATTCATTTTTATTACTCTTTAATTATAAAACATTTTTTGTCAATTCTGTTCTGAAAGATATTCTGTACATATGAATGATTTTCCCTCACAGTTGAGTTTTTGGCAGCTTCATCATTCACGGTTTTTCTCTGTCCCCGGAGGTCCCGGACGCCCCTCAGCGGCGTGACGGCCACTTTGAGCTGGCCGTGGCACTGACCGCTGAAGTCTGTGATGTTGTACCAGCCACACACAGAGTGGAACCCACACAGTAAAGGGGACAGGTCGACAGAGGCAAATCCCAGCACCCTCTCCATTTCTATGGAAGCAAAACAACGCAAGAGTGAATTCATGGATCACACAGATCAGATCATTGTAACACAAATCAAAGAAACTGTCAACTGTACCTCCTTTGTGCCAAACTTTGAATACGAGCGATTGCTGTGGATCAACCAGTAGCTGTTTTGAAAGCCTGGAAATTTGAATTTAAATCATCACTTTAGTATTGTTTACTTTACTTTACATACCTTCGAAGATTTAAGTTAATGTGTCATATAATCAGACCTGCACTCATGTTGATGGTCCCACACGGGGCAGTCGGTGTCGGCTATGACAGCTGTGGACACTGGTTCAGCAGAGTCAGCGGTGACGTATGAAACACAGCAGCACGGCGTGCCCTCACTGCGCTCAGCTAGAGGACAGCCTGACAGAGAGAGATCATTTTTAATTTCCGTGAATAGGAAACAGGAAAACTAAACATCTTGGGTTGTAGGCTCACCTTTCAGATTCAGGTGCATAGCCCGGTCCACTGTGACAGTCACAGGGAAAGATTCATGCAGGCTCATTTCTGTGTGCTGCACAGATGTGATGTCTGGGGTGGTTCTGGGGGATTTGATCTTGCGTGTGCATTTTTTGGGCGTACTGGGCGAGGTGGGGCGATCTGCCATTTCCACCTCGTCTGATAAGAGCTCCCCCCGGCTGTCAGAGTCCACCTGGGTGTCAGCTCCAGCAGATTGCTCCCTAGTGACGGAGGCTGCCGTCATGGCAATGTGCACCCTGAGAGCTGCCCCTTGCAGATCTGCTGCAGAGCGTCTGAACAGTGGATACACGCCTGTGAAAGCACAACACAGTGATCACAAATAGAAATACAGTGGTATTTTTAAAGATCTGTTCAACTGTGACAAAATTAATAATTTCTTACCACTGAGCGTCAGCTTCTGCTCAGATGTCTTTGCAAGAGAGGACAGATCGACAAAGGCCGAGCCAACCAGCCGGTCTGTGTCCGTGGGTCTTCTGGTTTTGTCCTTCTTGAATGCAACCCACACCTGCAGCTCCAGCCTCTCCTCTCGTAGATACCACAGTAAAGGCTGTGTCCTCCTCAGCTCCAAAGTTCTACTTCCTTCAAAGCTCACCGTGGACTGGCGGTCCTCCCCACCCTCTACAACGGATGGGTGTTTCATCTGAGAGCAGAAGGCCTCCTGGTCGTAAAACTTGTATCTAAAGTAGCAATAGGTGGAGCGCTGAAGATCACTGTGGCCTGGCAGAAGCAAACAGTGGACTGGCATCCACGCTCTGGGCATTGAGAAAGTCAGGGAGAGTTTATTCACCTTTTCTTGCCAGGCTTCTTCATCATCATCCTGCATTTCACAGTCGCTCGGGGCCATGACCCAGCCCAAACCCTGAGCAGCTTTAATGACTCTGTCTCTGTCTGAGTGGTGGGCAAAGTTGACGGAGAGCTCTAGGCCCCCGACCAAGACATGCTGCTGCGTGTATTGAGAACTCGTTTCCTGAGGTGTATACACTCCGAACCAGCCTGAAATACCTTTAAAATTGGAAGAGAAAAACACAGAAAGTATATGTTTATCAGAAAATCAAGTTGACCTGCAGTTTCTACAGAGTTCAACGTACCTGTTCTTTTGTAGATGAGATCAGCAAGTGGGATTTTCACTGTGCCCAACATCACGTCTTTAGGCTTGGCAATGTTAAGTGCTGCAACATACAAAACAAAATGAAAAAAATCTCCTAAACAAATTCAATAATACTTATTTGCCATCCTTGTAACAGCTATTGATTAATATTCACTGAATATATCCTGAATATTAAAGAGGATTGTTAAGAAGTATTTATAAATTAAGCAACTAAAAATATTTTCATCATCGAATAATTGATAATGCTGATTATCTCTGAGATTAATCGATCAATCTTTTGGTCAAAGTAATGTTTTGTCCAATCATCATTCCAAAACCAAAGGTTTTTGTGTTTACATCACAGAGGACTACACAGAAAAAAAACAACATATGACTGATGATAAAATCTGTTTGATTGACATTCTGTCCAGTGATTGTTTTCAGGCCTATGTAAACAGGAATAGGAACAATAAAACTGGCTGTAATTCATCTGTAATAGTGCTTAACGAGCATAATCAATTCTCTTGAACCTTTGCGATTGTCTCTGTTCCAAACATTAAAGACAGCAGAAGCCTCTTCCAGCTGCTCAGCCAGGCTGAAGGTTTCTCCACCGCTCCGCTGAACCAGGAGATCACAGGACATCTCCGTGTAGTGGTCGAACTCGGGGCAGAAGGTCCTGGCAACTGTGCGGGTACACCTCCTGTCACTCTCGGGCAAGACGGAGAGCTGGATGGTGACATATGTGTTCACCCCCACGCCGGCGAAGTAGCTGAACCTCTCGTCTTGCTCTGACAATGCCCTTCAACAGTTGGACGCAGTGAAAAGTTGATACCGCTTCTGCTGAGGTACTTATGTATCAGACTAATCAATTGAGCTGAATATCATTTCACATGGGCCTCTCACACTTTACAGATGAGAATTTCCAACAACTCTAAGAGCTCAAAACTAAATTAACTGATGAAATGGTACAAATGGCATGGCTTGATACCATTGTGTTTAAGAGTAACACAATCAAACCCAGACAGAAATGTGCAAGGTCATCTTATCTTCGACAGGCCGGGACAGTCGGTTGTTAGCGGAAGGCTGTCTCTGGGTGTCATTTTCTTAGATTATAGCTGATGGACATCTTGTAACAGAGGAGATACAATGGAGCCATTCTGTCTGTTTTATGACGACATTATTCCGAGAGAGTTAAATACACAGAGACTGAGATAGGGAGGTTTTTGGTACCCCATGCACTTGTAGATTTACTACTTGTAGATGTGTTGAAGCTGGAGCTGCTTGCAATAAATACTCCTGCGTAAGACATCCACGGTCTCCGTCTTCCTGATTCAACTGCATCAATTTTTCCCATCACTAGTGGTAGTGGCGTACCTTGCTGCTGCCTGCAGACCTGATCCTCTGTGCACTTGAACCACTAGCGTCACAACACGAGAGGCAGCTCCTCTGCCAGTCTGCCCTTCAGGTCTCACAGGCCGGTGCTTGTACCGAATGCAGACATCGAGCTGGCCTGGGAGACAAAACACACCAGGCACAGCATTAAAGATGCAAAATATGTGTCAGCACGTTAATATGGTAATATGATGTCACTGCTCTGCACGTCTGTATACCTGAGGGCTGTGGCTGGTGTCCTGTGGGACTGTCCGTCCTGGGGACCAGGGGGAGGGAGAACATTTGGGCCTCATTGGGGTGTTGTCTCTGCATGGTGACCATGGCACACAGCTTGGACAATGGAAGGAGTCCTTTGGCCACAAGCTGATCTCTTACATTTGGATAATAATATCTGCAGAAATAAAGTCAAATAAAAACAAGTATATAAGTTTAAGACGAATGATTAAATTAACTATTGAGAATAACAATCATAATGATGTCACTGATAACTTTGAAACTGAAGCTTTGATTAGTAACACTGTACAGTAGATGTGTTGTGTATAATTTCACATACAAGACAATTGCAGCAATCAGATGTTTGGACTACAAACTGCTTTCCCGTATTGGTGTGGCTGTTTTTTCAGGAAACATACATATTTTTGTGTTATCCTTACACGCAATGTAGCTCCAGGTAAAGTTGAAGATATATTTTTATGGTGGGACAGCCGACATAGCTATCGCATGTGTTGAAATACTTGCTGAGGAATGAATCAGCACCCTTCACATCAAGAAGTCAATGTTTGTGGCGAATATCCAGATTACAATCAATATTTTAGTTGTTAGATATAGTATGTCATGTCAAGTTCAACTTCTATTCAAATGGGCCGGAAAGTAACAATCACAAACCTGCACCACACTTCAAACTGGACGCCTCCACCACTGCAGAGGCCTTGACTGGACAGGGAGCTGAGCAGCAACCTCTGGACTGGCACTCCGTCAGGAACCAGAAGCACATGAGTCTCAGTGTGGCCAAACGCCGGATCAGGCAGACAGAGAGTGGTGGTGGTGCGAAACGGCTTCAGGTTTACACCTGTAGGGAGATGAGACAGAGGTTGGAGAAATGTAGAGGGAAAAGAGACTTCTCAGGTGATTTTAGAACATTTTTATAAACTAAAATGACTTTACTGCTCTCAATGACGTTCTGGTCCAGTGTTGTGGCGGTGTCACCGTCCTGACACGGGAAGCTGTACTGCACGTAGCAGTCGGCTTCACCCCACACTGTAGACTGCAGAGGCATCAGCCCGTTGACCTTCTCCACTCGTATCACAAACAGGTGCTCTTTCATTGCGTCCTCTTGTGCTGCCATCGCCTGAGGGAGAAACACAAGTGTTAGAGGAGGAGAAAGGGTTGCTAGCTGCAGTTATCTGTTAAAGAGGAACACACAAATATGCTGAAAGCATTATGAAGCCAAAATAACTCTGACCTTTTTTTGTGAATGTGGCTGGTGATCAAGCAGATTAACTGGTTTCATGAGATGAGGCAAATTGTCGTACTCCTCGTCCCTGGTGCGCTGGAGGGCAATAATCTGCTCCGATCCCCCCATTGCCAGAAGAACCCTGAGGTTTCCTTTACAGCTTCCTGAGAACACATCGATGACCGGCATGTAGCTGTCCACCCCTAAAACAGGGTACTGAGCCTGGAGAAGAAGGTGGGTGATCTTTTCATCTCTGGGGGGTAAGAAGAGAGGAGGGTTACGGGTTTCACATGCTGCCTAACAGTAAAGACAGGTGCATTTTAGTTCACATTTTCAGTGTGTTGTTCCTTAGCATCTATCCCCTTGTTTTGGACAGTAATCCTTCCTCTGAATGCCAGGTTTCTTTTCTATCTGGAGAATTAGAAAAATTTCCGTCACAAGCTACAAGCCCCTGTTGCTCCACTCTTCAGTTCTGGCAAACAAATCATTGCTGGTTGGTTGACATGAAACATAAATATACACATATAAATGCAAAGCGATACGCAATTTGTGAATCAAACCTATTCCTGTTAGAAACAAAAAAGTATATAGTAAAAGTAGCCAGCAAGGCTAAAATGTGAAGTCGGCTGTTTGGCCAGTAACTTATGGAAAGTTTTTCGGTCAAGTCCCACAGGCTCGCATGCAAAAAGGCCAGAGGCAGCTGAGGAAAAAAGTAGACACGCCCTTAGCCTGCATTAATATTTGTTTTTGAGTATGTTTACCTTTTAGATAGCCTATGTTCTACATCTCACTGTGTCACAGTGCCCTACCCTCGCTTTTTTCCCCCTTACAGAAATACATTGATCTCATGGAGAGCCGTTGTAACAACAGACAAACCCAGCGTAAGTCAGTTAAGGTCAAGAAAAAAGACCAAATGCAAGACCAAAAATGTATTGTGTGGCACATTTCCATCACCATAAAGGAGGAATATTTTCATTATGCAATGTTTCTATGTTTCTATACACTAAAAAAAAACTGAAATAAATATAAACTATTATTAGTTATATGCAACTTTGGAAAAACTGACTTAGTCAGACGGTTCCAAAGGCAGAGAATCTCTGAAGCTCAAGTTCATTTGGATATATTCGGTGGCATTAGTGAGTTTCTCTCAGGATTCAAAAAGAGAAAATAGTCAATTAACTATCAATCCAATGTGTGTGTGTACTGTATATATTTGTGTTTGTGTGTGTGTGTATGTGTGTGTTAGTGCGTTCTTCTTGTCCTGACTTACCTAAATGACATGTAGAACTGGTGAAGAGGTAATTTGACAAGGCCCAGGAGTCGGTCCTGCCCTGAGCTTCCCATTTTCTGCCACACTTCGATTACCATCACATTATTCTTCATCCGCTCCAACAGCTTAGTTGTTAAGGCCACAGGAGTCACCTAACACAATAGAGAGAGACAAGGACGTGTGGGTCAATGAGATCCTGCGTGCACCTCGCCTCAAAGTGTCTTCATTCGTTCATAGATATAGTTAGACGACTTGATGTCCTGGACTAACCTGAGCAAAGTTGAAAGATGGGTTTGCCTGACCCCAGCTGACAACAGATCTCGCCATCTCATCGCACCAGAAGAGTTTACAGTTCAAGTACACATTTGGAGCCTGCAAGGGCCTTAAGCTGAAGTTCTTCCCATCAGGCACCATGAGCAGGGTATGCAGCAGCACCTTGGGGTCCTCATCCGCCTGCTGCCATGTTTTATAAGGGGATGTGAGATCGTGATGAGGAGAGGGTTCTTTGAAGGGTTTTGGTGGACTCCAGACATTGAGCCTGGAGTCTTCTAAAGAGTGAGAAGGAAAGTCGTCTCGGCCAGTTTGAACCAGCTGAACTCTGGAGCCGAACTCTCTCTGTGGACTGGGTGCAACTTGTGAAGGTGATGCGTCTCTCCGGGCCAGCTTGCTTTTGCTTTTTCCAGAGGAGAAACTTTTACTGTCCGCAGCAAGTTCTAGTGACACCTGGAAAAAAATTTCATCAATTCTGTCACACTGCACAAAAATCAAGCTTGCAAATATTAAAGCAACCATAGGTAAATTAGTGATCTACGCTGATCTACAGTTCGGCACTCTTGAACTTGCTGGACCTGATTCTGACATTTTTTAGATACTGAATGCACTTCAGTTAGGCACTTTGACGAGAGGCTGTAAGTTACATAGAGCAAGAACAAGCATCATTTATGCCAATTATGAACCATAAGAATTATTTTGAAGCTGCTATTTAAAAGGCAAAACATTGGCATTATGCTTCTTTAATTCCTGTTATAAAGAAAACAAACGGTATATTACCACGAGAGGTCCAATCTCTTGTGTGTCACTGTTTCCTTCCAGGCTCTGTACGGGTAGGATGACAGGCGACAGGCTCAGCTGCTTGCTCTGCAGCAGACAACGCAGCGGCTGAACTGCTTTACCGATGGGAACCGGCTGCAACAAGTGAAGGCAAGGACATCAGTTCATATAGTGATGAGTTTTATTTAGTGCAGATCTGAGTAACTACACATTAACAGGAAAAGCTTATCATTTGCCATTTATGGAAGCTTTATTTCACATTAAAAGCTGGCTTATTTTTCGCAGAGCCAAATAAAATATAATAACCAACCCTTAAAATGTGAATTTAAAAAGCCAGCAGTAAAGGCATATAAAAGAGTGTAAATGTCTGCTAATACTAAATAACAATGATGTTATTTTAAAGCTGCAGTTTTAAGTTTCTGAGCTGTGCAACCAGATGAACATTATAATTAATAATGTTTAGTAGCACTACTTACTTTCTTTTGGTCGCTCCTTCGTGAGTAAATCTTGAAAATCAGATCAATTTGACACAACTGCTTTACTGCAGCTGTGCCGAAACGGACAGGAAACGCAGAGCGCTGGAGGAACTTCACCACTTAAAAACAACAAAACAAAATATTTCAGATATAGTCAAAAACCAGACTGACAGAGACTGGTGGGTTTCAGGAAGACCGATTCTAGTAGGTCTTACCTCCTCCCGTGACTTTACTGGAAACAGCTCTGGTCACCTCCCCATGTCCAGCTTTACTACCGGAGGTGGACACCATCGGGAACGTGTACTCAACAAAATAAGTGCTGAAAATAAAACGAGAGAGAGGATAAGTCGCAGGCTTTTGTTAGTTATGTGAACAATTGGATTTTTAAATGAGATCAACATGATGTTATCATTTTTTCTTACCATTTTTCGCTGGCTAATGGTCGGGGAGGTTTCCCTTGAGTAGAGGTCTTTCTGGATGTAGTGGTCGTGCTGTGTGTAGGTACAGTCAGAGAGTCGATGGTCACTCGAGCCTCTCGGATCAAACTCAGCAGAGTCAACTGCTCTGCACTCAGGCCAGGAAGAACAGCAGCATCCACAGAGCGCTGAGGCTCTGAATTTAGACTGGACAGTCAAAATATGGAGGAAAAAAGTGTCTTAAAAGTACAAATAGTAAGATGTTAATGTGTAGTTCATTCCAACAACAATGACTGTATATTAAGGATGGATGATGCACATCCAGTCCGAAATCTTCCACTGTATAAAATTAAGATGAAATATCGAAGATACTGGGGCTGTCATCTTGTGATGATGAGATCATTTGAAGTCAGAGTCAGGTATCCCATGCAACTGGTTTATTAACCTGGTCAATTTCCTTAGGCTGTAGACATTTCAGAACAATGTCACGTCACAAAGTACATTTTTGGAGTAGCTACTGTGCCATTAAAGGTGGAAGGATAAAAAAAACATATGGGTTCTTACCTTCCACTAATCTCAGGTCCAGACTGAATCAGCTGTTTTGGCAGATTTTTACTTGAGGACACTGGTCCTTGACCCACTGGCTCCGTGTCATCTGGTCTGGTGTCTGACATCTGACGGAGGACAAGAAAGACTCTAAAGAACCCCTGATAAACCGACATTGACACTGCTTGACAATCATCAGAAAATGTTCTACTTACAGGAGTTTTGTAGAACAAATTTTCCAGCAGGCTTGTATCGTATTGTGGATCATTGAGCTCACTATCCCCACAAACACTGCTGTGGCCAGACAGAGTGTCAGGAGAGAAGACGTCTCCATCCCAGAGAGGCAGAGGAGATGTGTTTAAGCTAAAAAAAAAAAAAAAAGGAAATAAATAAAGAAGAGTAAAAATGTTGGTTAAAAAAAACTTGTTGATGCACCTACAGGTACCTGCCAAGCAGAATATCTACAGCTCTGTTGTCCAAGTCAGCAACACAGTCCAAGTCACATTCTGAGACAACATCATCAGAGTGTTTAACAGATGAATCAGCATGGAGAATATTTTGAAGGAACATCCCAGAGGGAGAAGGAACAGGCCTGTAGACACAGAGATAAAGTACTATAAACTGTGCTTTATAGAGTTTAAACTGAAATTATTTTTTTAACAAACTTTTGAAACACACTAACTTAAATGGGGGTAGGATGTTGTCCTTTGGGAGAGGCAGAGGGGTATCTTTCAGAGCTGGGGCAGAATCCATGTCACATGTCAAAGCCGATAGCACCATAGCGTTTCTAAGCTTGTTCCCACGATCTAAAATAACTGAGATGAAAGACAATGTCACATTATTAGTTCACGAACGGTTAAATTTGGCCATTTGTGGTGAATTGCATCTGATGTAATCAACCTGAGAGGATATCATTGGTTGGTTGTCCACAAGGCTCCTGAGTTGCTGGCATCCGGTTCTCCACCAACTCTTCTTTGCCGTCGTCTCGTTGGGGTTTTTGGAAATATAGGTGGTCTTTCCCTCTGAAAATATTACAACCATACATGCAATTAACATAAAAAAAAATATGGCTGGTGAGTCTAACAACAAGACATGGGCATTAGATTATGAATAGCAACAACATAACACTGAAAACTTCAGACCTCGGTGTGTTTCCGCAGCTGCCCCCGACCGATTCTTTCCCGCTGCCCGCTGAGAGGGATCTGGGCCGCGAGGCCACAGTCAGTGTGGTGACTTGTGGTCGTTCAACACTGATATCGGTGGGAGGTCCCGAGCTGCTGCTGTCATAGGCTTCAGTAAGAGGTTCCAAATTAAGTGAAACCTGGCATGAGAGCAAGAGAAAAAGGTCAACTGCACCAAAAACAACTGATGAAGATGTGTTCATGTACTTTACTACTGCGGGTACAAAACTATAACAGTATACTAAACATGCCTTGCAGGTGCTATTCCACAGAAGGAGTTGGCATGTTGACATGTGAATTTTTTTTTTTTTCTCACCTGCAGCTCTCCCAGCTTTTCAGACGTTGGAGAAACAAGGGTGTAAAATCCACTAATGGGGTGTGACATGGAGAGACTGGAGATACCAGCCACCAGAGCCCGTGCGATTGGCAAATGATCCGGATTTGTCTGAACTTCCAGCACCAATGAGCCCATATCTGTTCATGAAAGACAAATTAGTTGTAGAGTTAAAAATGGATGTTTGCAACATAGCCAGCTCAGAACGTATCTTAGTCAGTCTCTCCAAGATGCGGCCTCTCTGCTGACTGACCTTCTTGGATTTGCTTCAAACTATATGTACATATTGTATTTACCCAACAACATTCTGAGAGGCTTTAACAAAAGAGTCATGGTCCTGAAAAAACAAATGTTGCATTACTAGTGGAGGGGAACCAAAACCCAGTATTATCTGGCCCTGGGGCTAAATTATTAAACACCGTGGTATTGATAAACTGTTACATTGTCAGTTCTGTTCTTGGTAAAAAGGAAATCATGAAAATATATTTATTATTGCAAAATAAAAAGTTATATTGTCCATTTTCAACTCTTTTTCATTGATGCCTTGATTGCCTGTTTCCATGTCAAACTGTGTGTGGAAATAGTTTAGGAATAAAAGGCTCCAGTGTTTTGACACAGTGTGAATGCTTTACACACAAATAATGCGTAGCCTAACGAAGATCGAAGATTAGAAAAGCTGTCTTGAATCAAGAATTTTAGGCCACAACATTCCCCCCAAAAAAGCCTGTGAAATCCTGGAGGCACATTTTTCTTAATTACCTGTAAGATATGAGGTGAACTGCTTTGGTCCACAGCGAATGGCAAAGCGAGTTGTGGTCTTGATGGTCTTCTGCGAGAGCTGCGACCCGTCTCTCGGAAAGAAGTGCGTCCCATTGGATGACTCTCCCCACCAGCGGAGCCTGACGAACGTCGAAGACGGCGGCTTGTGAACTGTCCATAATATTCGGCTTATTGTCAGCCGCAGAAAGCATCTCAGCTGACCCTCGACCAGGGGAGGGAGGCTGGTGGAGGGGGACACATCACCTGGGACTGCAAAACAATACTTTGGATTACTGCAAAGACAAATAGGCAAATATAGTGAATAGTAACATCAAAGGTCACCATATAAGCTAGGAGACCCATGTTGGCCGTCTACTGTTCACTAGGACTGGGAAATGTTTTAATTGCCTTTATTGACTTGCAACAGGATATAATATGATTTTAACATCTCCAAATTAATGACTGGGTGCATGCTGAGATTAGAAACTAACAAACCCACCAAAAAGAGATTACTTTACGTGATATTGCAGATATTCGCTATATTGTGATGGATATCTGAAAATATTATTATTATTATTATTGCCACAGATAAGCAGTGAGACAACAAATAATAATATTTGAAGCCTTCTCATTTTCACTTCGTATTTGTAGCCTCAACATTTTGTAGCCTTTCATTTGTATTATCAATAATACAAACGGTGAAAGGATATGGTTAAGATTTACATGTGTGGTATTGAATATATATATATATATATATATATACGTTCACAAGTATGAATATTACTTTTCTCTGCTACTGAAGACAAGAGAAAAGACTTGAAAAGCAATATCTGGATTTCTTTTCAAGAAATGCGAATAATGTCTAAAAATGAATGGTAGGAGTCGGATAGTTCGAAATGGGGAAGTTAAACAAAATAAATATGATTTATTACTAATACATTCTTAACTTTTGGGGACGTCATTAACCAACTTCTAGCCTCTATGACGATGGAGAAGTTTTCTTGTAAGAAATTAAGGATGGGTTAACATCGCTTTCCCCAAACTACAAACAACGATAAGAGGAGGCACATTAACACCGTTGACAACACATGCAACATGACGACGGTCACACGAGCATTAGTAAAGCGAGAGCAGATTTAAGCTAACATTAAAGGCTAACGTGACAGATGGCAGCTCCTTCACAACATAAGCATTAGCATTAGCATTAGCGGCTAGCGGAGCTAACAGCAGTTACCTTTCCTTTTGCCGCTTCCAGCTTTGACCGCCCTTTGTTTCCTGCCCTTCATACCTCAGCGGCTACAGGTGGTGGACGACGGGCGGCTCGAACCAGTGTCTGTGCCGTCAGCACGCATGTTTTTTTCACAGTCGAGCTCACTAGTAATCCGTTTAACGGAGCTTCGCCTCACACACACACAGACGTAAACACACACACACATACAAACGGCAGCGCGCAAAACTGTTTCCGAGCAACAAAGTCCGACATCCGCCAAAATAACCTTTGTCCCGCCTCCGCCGCCGCTCCGTTTCACAGAGGCATTCTGGGAAATTGAGTTCACTATGTTCTTATTGTTAAAGTCTCGTTTCTGTAAGTGATGTCAGAGTGACGTCTCTTCATTAAAAGACAAAAAACAATAATACCCAGTATATGATTAGTTGTATTATGTAACTGTGTATTTACTCTATAGCAACTTACTGAAGTAGGTACTTGCACTATAAGTAATGTGGTACTTGCATTTCAATTTCTTTGCAACTTTATACTTGTCACACTCCATCCCTAATATATAATATTTACAGTAAATCTCCCAGATCTTATTTTTTCCATTTGATTTGATTTAGAGCCTCAACTATTTTGTGAATAACCAATATGTCGACCAAGTACTTTGCAGTGATTTGAGGATCAAATATATTGTTTGTCTTTTTAAAAAAAATTAAGTTAGTCTTAAAAATTGTTCTTAAGTATGTACATTTATTATATTGTAGAGAATAATATTATCAGCAATTATTACAAACACCCTCTATGATATAGATTAACTATTACTTAACTTGTTGAATGTGAAGATTAATGTGAGACACAAAGACACTTTTTTTGCTGTCATTTTATCACTTGACACCAAAGTGCAGATCATTAGCTCATGAACAGATTTAGACAATTGCTCTTTGCTCAGTGGATTTTTAATGACTTGATTTGTTGGCAAGGGGGATATTTAAACAATTAGATTGAACAGTAGAGCAAATTAAACAATCAAGTATACGTGCAGTTTCATAAAAAAAAAATTGACATTAAGAAATATCCCTGATAAAGTTGCCCACATTGTGTAATGACAGATACAAATGTAGCACATTGCAGAGGATAGATCAGTAAATTAACTTATCTGAAAATTAAATGAGTTAAAGCACCATACACATTATACAGTAACACAGTGAGAACATGTCAGCACTTCACTGACTCCATGCAGCCTTCTTTTACATCACCAGCAGAGGGAAGCACTGTTCTTCGTCACAGTCAGACTGCTGCTCATTGACAGAATCAGCAAGGGATTTTGTCTTCTTTCTCAAACCTGTTGTTTTTCTATTTTTTTTCCATTGGGCAGGTTGAATTGTCAGTCACTCACTCACTGTCTCTATCTTGAGAAGTTAGCAAAAGATTTATTTTATTAGTTATGAAGTTAGGAAGGTTCCTTCCCAAAAGGTGTTTCAACCTTTAAAAAAAAAAAAGGTCTGCCTTTTACAGTGCAGCATTACTGTATGGACTTGACAACGTGCTGAGGTCGACCTTTGATCTACACACGTGTGCTCTTGCTAGCAACAAGTTCCTCTGCAGCCATGTTTGTTGTGGTGGTCATAGCAACAGTGAGGGCCGCTGAGAGATGAGTGCAGAATGAAGCCCTTTGAATTCTGAGGAAAAGAGAGGGTTTACACTATAAGATGGTCCTGTGAAAATATAAGTCCCTTGTCCGATTAGCAGCTACAACATGTGTTTCTATCAATAAAGCCAAAGTAGTTGTACGCATTTTGTTGACAATATTGTCTAAGTAGTCTAAATATCGATCATTTGAATAGTATATATTTCACATTAACATAATGTAGGAATAAGTAACAATGATAAATCTGCTGTTTCCTTGTATTTATACAGTGAATTTTAATAATTTACATGTCTCATCCCACACTGTTTTAAGATGTGTTATGACCTACTTAGACACAGATATCTGAGATATCTGGGTGGTATGCAACCAGAATTGGTTATGTGAGTCCAGACACGAAATCTGGAGCAGATGGGTACACGACCACTGGGCGTGCAGACGAAGATGATTAATGACGACCAGCCCTTTAAAGCTCAATAAGAGGAAGACATTTGTTCCCTTAGACAGTTAGTTACGTCAAATTAAACTGAGAGAGACTCCCACATGCAGCGATGACTATAGCACATTGTTCAGTCAGCTAGGAATAAGCAGGCCCATTCACAATGACTGTTTCCTGTGACTCATAGCACCAGTCTGAACTGTACAGTCCTGAGGTCTGAATGACTGAACACAGAGTAACATGTGTAACTTATACAAAACCTCTGTATATAAGTCATTATGTGCTTTTTTTTGTTTCCTGGAGAATACATGTTCTGTAGAATTTCTGTTATGTATTATCAAAGTTCAGTAGAGACGTCTATCTAGTTTTTATCTAAACCATCACACCTAATGGAAGCAGTTTTTTTCCTGTTCTATAGATGTTTATGTACTCTCTTGATCCGCTTTGGACAAAAGCATCTGCTAAATGAATGTAATGGACATGTTAAGATGTCTTTTGCATCAGTTTGTACACGTTAGGAAAAAGGGCTGCATAAGAAATGAGTTTTAAAACAAGCAGGAGGTAAACAACCGCAGCACAGATAACTGAAACCAGCACAGTGTGCGGAGGCAGAGGCCTCTCTCCATCTGCAGGAACAGCCTTTGGCCTCTGAGGGGTCGATTTCTTACTTTCCCACTCCTCCTCCACCCCGCCTCTCGGCGTTGTGCTATCCATGTGCACAGCAGTAGTGTCGGCTGTATGCTCCAGGCTCCCTGCGTGCAGGGGATCCAATCACAGATGCAGCCTCCCCCTTATAGGATCTCACCACCCCACCACCAACCCCCCCTGCCTGTGTGCTGACTTCTTGGCTGCGTCTTTCTCTTCGCCTGTAAGTGTGCTTTTCAATTGTAGAGGCTGGCTCTTTTACCCCGAGGGGGCCTGGCTGGCGCTCCACCCCTCTCACTCTTCAGGAACCAGGCTGCAGCGACGTAGGAACTCTTGGCCATACTCATGGATCCATTTGTTCGCCACTGGAACATACAGACAGATCTAAATTATGTTTATGTTTATTTTAAGGCCCTTTTTTTGGATCTTGCATTTCCTTAACCTTTGGAAAACTGTGTTTGAAAATTACAAGGGTGGAAGCTTACTCACTAAGGGAGGTACACTCAGGTACTTTACAAGTACAAATCTCACTTATATTTAGTAAGTACAACATGTTGACTTAGAGTATTTCCCTTTTATACACCTCTGTACTTAAACCCCCCACCTCACCCAATGCTTCCAATGCTTCTGCAGCTACTTTGTGATGATTAATAAACTTCTGTTATTTTAACTGGGTCTCAGACACACTATTCAGCCTTGGGAGTTTGATGGCCTGGGCCAACCGGCAGCAGATGTTCAGCTTCCAAGATGAGCTCTCAGTGTCTCAACTGCACTCTGTTACATCTCTAAATGCATGATGCAGCCCAGATGTGTCTTAGCTGTTGTACATTTGCTTCTGTATTACAGGGACACTGCATAACAGAGAAGGATATAAATGCAAAAAAATAAAAGAACAAGCGGCATCATTACATCATACCTTAAACCTACTGAGTCTTACCCCATTTGTCCCCAATAAGCACAGGGCAGCCGGCGTGCAGGGTGTCCTCATCTGCTTGACCGTTCCTGTGGAGATTCCACCAGAAGATGGCAGCTTTCTGTGATATGAAAAAGACAAAGCTAATCTTAAAATAAGTTTTTAAAAAGTGCTAAACTAAGGCTTCAACTAACAGTTATTTTCATTGTTGATTTTTCTCATAATTTTCCTTGTTAATCGATCAATCATTTGATCAACAAAATATCAGTAAGTAGTGAGAAGGGCCAATGAAAGTTTCAATAAGTCCAAGATGGTTTTAAAAAATCTGTCCAAAACTGAAACATATTAAGTAATAAAGGAAACAAACCGTAGACAATAATCCTCACTAATCGATTAGCAATTGATTAAATACTTAGTAACTGTGAAATGCCATTTTAAAAGGTAATGAAATTAAATCAATTACAAAAATAGTAGGTTTAACATAGAAATCACACAATACACAATATGCAGGCTCAGTGAAAGAACTCACAAGAGAAAATGGCTCATGAGGTCGTCTTCAAGTTATGGAGAGGTAAAAGTGATTATTTTCTTCGACAGCGCTGGATTTCAAAGGAGAGTTCCTATGTATTTACTTTCTTGGTCAGTTTTTTCAGTTTATGAGCTTCGGTTATTTTCTGTATAAACATCCAGGAAGTGAAATGTCAGTGAAACTAAAAGTGAAGGGTTAAACCCCGGGAACGGCCTGATAAACTTTCCACTGTAGCTCATTTATCACCTGCCAAACTCTTCCAACCTCCACTGAGGCTCAACTAGACAACCGCAGTACTGTGGTTTAAAAAAAGAAAAAAAATCCCATTGCCGATGTTGCTGTGATCTGATCTTTCAGCATTTTGACAGCTTCACCGACATACGTGATTGAGGTGAAAATAATCTAGCTTGAAGCAAAAATTACATGAAGACAAAAGATGCTGCTTTTAGTCCATCTTAGATATTCGCAGTTGTGTTTACCTCCACGACAGGAGCGCTGAAGTTGGCGTAGATGAAGGCCGTGGACCCACCTGCCTCGACAGAGCTGAGCTGTGGAAAGAGGACATTCCTTCTGAGTTGTGTCTTGTGTTTATGTGCTCGTGTTATGAAAAGCCACAGTGTCTGTGACACTTTTACAATTTTACTCTGATTTTCAAACTGAATTCTTAATGATAATAATACAATACAAGAGAACAAATAAGAGATTTAAAGACAAATTGATTGTAGTTTACTCTATATTGGAGGTCTTGGACAGAAATTGGAGTTTGCTTCATGTTTGTTGCTTGAGGAAATTTCTATGAAAATGTGATTTAGGCAGTGAGTTCAGGCAAGTTGTCTTGCAGAAGTCGTGGCAAAAACCCGAGCTCTTTGTCTTTAATTTAGACTTTGGATGAGTCATCAGGAACCTGCCCAAGAACCTCTGGCTACTGTCTGGTTCATCTAAGGTCAAAAGTTGAGAAGACTTCACTCACATAAATCATAAATGTCGCCACACGATTCCCAGTTTTCAGCTTGAACACAGGGCTGGAAGGCGACTGGTTGCGTGGAAATGTCAACAGATATTAGAGAGCAGCAGTAAATCATTATGGATATGATCAGAGACAACATGAAAAGTTTATAATATAACCGTCTAAAAAAGTGGTGGAAATTGTACAAACATAACAATCAACTTACTGTAGCATGGTCAAAGTGAGGCTCATAATGGCCACCAATCCCATAATTCACCACTTGGAGGTACTCGGCGTACGGATGCTTCACGTTCAGACCTGTGAGCATGGAGATCCTCTGGTCCAGCTTCCCAACAACGGACTGTGATGAGCTTTTCAGCCATGCACTAGAAAGAGCACATATTTATAAAAGTATTGAACATTTGCATTTCTCTTTCTGGTTTCAAAGTTATTACCTGCAGATGTGTGCAATCGGAATTTGCACCAAGACAAACCCATTAAACACGCTAATATGAAAAAAACAAATAATAATAAACAAAATGTCACAAAGTAACTTTTCTTAAGTAATTGTGTATTTGAATTACCTCTTACTGATGCGATAGTCTGCAGCCTCTTGCTTCACTCCAGCTGCCACCACAGACCTTCTCAACTTGTGAGCAGGGACAGAAAACAGCATCTTATGGTTGTGATTGATATCGGAGCCAAGCATTGATGTCCAGCTGCAAGCCATGACAAAACGTGAGTAGGGATGGAATGCAAATATGCCAGAATTAGTGTGCACTTGTTTCCCCACAGATAAAAGTTTCAAATTTCATTTAGTCTCACTGCACAGCTCCTCAATGTGAGTCTGATAGGGCGTCTGGGGAAGTCCAGATGGTTTGGACCAAGAATTCTCTTCTTGAAACTGAGCCTCTGTGATTTATTTTGGACAATGGATTCGTCGCTCTGTTCTGCTCATACCGTCTGCGCTATTCGCTTTGCAGCGGGTACATTAACTGAACAATGTTCCGTGTAGAAACGGTTTTGCTTAAGGGCCTCGCCTTCCGAAAACATTCCCTAAGAGGTCAAATACCAAAATAATAAAGTCAACTGATTAGTTCCCACATCAGTTAATGAAAAAAGCCGACACAATGGCAGAGCTGTTAACTCAGAACAGAGCTCAAGGTTAACGCATCAAGAACCCTGGGCCTGTTTTCAATCAACCAACAAGCGAATGATGAAATAAGTAGAGAGGTTTCCATCTGAGCACGGGATGGAAAAGTCATTGAACAAAGCCAGAACCTCAGAAACTATAGGGTGGGAGCTGAGTTAGCCCACCAACTATTCCCTGCAGCAAGTGAGACAGCATGCCATGAGCAGCTCCGAGCGGTACTATTAAATTTTAACTTTCACATGCCGATTGACGCTGAAGCTCTTTGATAGTGGACTGAATATTTATCAGTGGAGCCCAGCAAGATCATTTGGACAGTTTTGAGACACTCAGCCAAGTTTTCATAGTAACGTATCCCTCATTCCTTTAAGCCAAACTAAATGGTTGGAAGCAGACCAACTCTTTCTCCATAGGGTCTTTCCAGGCTCTTTCCAGCAGGAAAAGGTACGCGGGTGGCTTAGACGCCAGCAGCCACAGCTGTGCATATAAACAGGAAATATGAGGAAAAGTAAACTTACAAAAAAATCCCTTTTGATTGACATCTTTCCTCTAAAGAGAAATGTTTCACCTTTTCAAGTTCATTTTCCTTGTCAATGTGCATTCCCACATTTTTTGTGGAGATGGAGCTAATTTGAACTGCTTTCTATACCGGCAATTCAGACTGTACCTCAAGAACGTATTTTTTAAATGCAGATAATATGTTTTTTATATAAAGTCTTCACCAGGAAAGTAACAGCACAACCATTTCCTGCTGTGGAGTAAACGTAAAGTTACATCAACCTTCAAGTAAGGACCACCAGCTCACATGTACACGTGAACAGACAGCTGTGTATGTCATTAGATCGTTCAAGTCAGAGGTAAAGAAAACATTTGACACGTTGACAGTGATGAAGATGGTGGAGGATGACCAGCGATGCCTTGTGGATGTTGTTCTCATTTCCCGTAGCAGAAATAAAACAATTGGGTTAGTGCCAATCTACAGCTCATGTCATGGGACACTAGTAGTTACACTTCTTCTTTTTTTTTTAAAGATAATATTTTGGGGCTTTTTCCACCTTTAATTTGACAGGACAGCAAGGTGAGAGAGGGGAAGACATGCAGGATATCGTCACAGGTCAGATTCATACCCTGGACCTTGCGTCGAGTCATAAACCTCAAAGTACATGTGTGCCTGGTCTATCCACTGAGCCACCCCGGCAACTAGTAGTTACACTTCTAAGAAAAATTTTGAGGTCCACTTTATGATAGGGTGCTAAGTAAAAGGACAATAGTAAATCTGGGAAAGAGGAAATTCAAAATTTGTCGGGAAACCTAATATATCCAGCAATACGAGCAGAGCGAATCCTCGAAGACGGTGTTACTTATGAGAAACCCCATGCATTCTAAACAAACACAAGGTGTTTGTATGCCAATGGCAAGAGGGTTTTCCTCCCCTATGGTGGTTGATCTATTTCTTTATTTCAGCAAACTCTTTTGAACTCGTGATCTTGCCAAGAAAAGACTTTGCAGCTTCACTTTTTTGTGAGTCCCGTAGGGACAGAACAGCATATTTCCTCTGTTGCGAAAACTCAACAAAACCATTTGAAGATGTATTTGCAAGAACTAAAACATGCAGGGTTTAATTGTAAAAACATGGCTCTTTTTTAAGAAAAAGGTGACATAATGGCGACATGTTTTTCCCCCTTTTTCTTGTTATGAGGACAATTGACAGTGCTGGCTCTTACCCCGGGCTGGGCGAGCCCCTTGATGTCCTCAGACTCGGAGTCAGTGATGAAATCGTGGTAGAGGACCACATACGGTTGCAGACTCAGCACCTCGCGTCTCACTGGCAGCAGGAGCAGCCCCGGGTTGTCGTTGGTGAAGTAGTCGCAGAACAGTCTGGGGTTTTCAAAATGCATTGGCTGTCAGGAGAAACAGGCATCTGAAGTCCATTAACGAGATCAGAACAAGAATTGATTTTCATCATCACACATTGTTCTGTGTCGCCAGAACAATGCAAACATGACTCGAGAATAATTGGCGCTATTTTAGGCCCAAGGAAACATTGCAAACTTGGAGTGTCTGATGGATCCGTGCCTCTAGCGGTTCCAGGTGATATTAACGTGTGGTCACTGTCGTAAAGACGCGGCAGTGGCAAAACGCCGGTAAGGAAGCAGGTGCTTTTCCTCAGAGCCGACTCCTGAGGAAGTTTTCAGAACCACTATGGAGATAACGAAGGAGGAGAAGGAAGTATGTTCACTGAAGCTCCTCTTTCATTTTCTGGTTCCTGGTGTTAACTAGCGGCAGCCGTAAAAAAAATCCCAATTTCAACAAATAACCTTCTGTTAAACGTCATTAAACGTTGTGCTGTAAATCAAGACGTCATTTTTCCACGTGTCCCGGTGGCCGAGAGAAAACATGGGGAAAGTAAGGCTTAGAGGACCAATATAAGCACAGATGGTGTCTACATTACACTGTGCAGTCAGTTTGACAACACACTGACAAGTTTCCACTTCAATGTTAATGTGGATGTAATGCTGTTTAAATGACGGTTTAAAAATTATATATTTTTGTGGGGGTTTTATATTTCATATCTATTAAATAATACTCTCGCTGTTGTGTTACGTAAACGCTGATCCCTTTCATACTTGTTTTCCGACACATAGTTTGTGTCCAGAATGAATTGTGATGAATACCTGAGAGCCTTGGGTCTGGCACAGTCTCTCGTAGGTGTCCCTGGTCCTCAAATGATTGGATGTGGGCCTCCTCAACCCGTTGCTCCTGCTTGGACTAGCAGCAACCAGCAACTTCTCATATTTCTCGACATTCTGCAGAACTCTCCCGTTCATTGGATCTGAGAAGAAACGCATGCAGAGTCACACTGTTATGCATGTAGCCAAATATATTTATCTTAACAACAACCAAAAGGTCACATTCACCCATTTACACAAACATTCTTCAATATATGCAGTGCTGTGCTAGCACACAAACATTTACACACTGACAACCATCAGAAGCAATTTGGTGTTCTGTTTCTTGACATGCGAATTGGAGGAACCTCCCGATTAGTGGAAGCCCCACTCTACCTCTTGAACCACAGGCCACGAGTCTACTGAGGCAAAGATAAAACCTGTAAAGAGGAGCTTTTTTTAAGTGCATAGGACAATAGGTCTGAAAATATATTTACCGTAATGCAGTAACTCCTGAGACAGACTCAGCGCGTAGGAGACATTTCCCGTCTGAAAACAACGACAGGAGTTCAGAGCAGCCCGATCCATCAGTCATCTTACCAAATATGCAGTTTGTACGTGTCCTTCCACGTACTTTAAAGTGCGAGAAGGCCAGGTGATCCAGAGCATCCTGTAAAGTGCCCTCATTCTCAGGGCTCCACCCTCCTCCTGTTCCTCTGAAGAGACGCACCGACTCCTCCAGCCACTGCACTGAGTGGTAGTAGTCTCCCTGCTCGTAGGCCACCTGTGTCAATGAACCCCTGGGTTAGTTTTAATGAACACCAGCGGGCACGATTAAGAAGAAGGCTGTCAAAGTGTGTGAGGTTTTGGGACTGTAGACTTGAGGTGATATTAGTAAAACAAATGACATCCACTCAGCGGTCGGTGAAGCCAGTATTGAGTCGACATCGGCTTCCAGAATCAGACCACTTTCCTCTGCCAATTCTATCACGTCATGCAGCTGGAATAATTATGTCAGCCTGGTGAGCGGGATTTAGACCGACTGTGGGCCAGGCCATTTTGACTTCTTCAATTTCAACTGAATTAAATTAGGAAGAGATGTCATTTTCCAGTGATGGCGGACAGGGGGAATGCAAAAATGCGATGTGAAATACTTAGGATAACCAGCACCGACATGTCAGACTATGACATTTAAAAGTATCATACTGGATGAACAGAGATGCCTATGACTGACCCGTCTGATTACTGTTCTTAATTCTTCTGCTGTACCCAGGTCGACCCTCTATCTTAATGAATTACCTGATTAGTTGAGTTAGTACTAGCAATGTGCAACTGTAGCTAACAAAGCTTTTCATCATCAATTAATTATCGCTTGAAAACAGATGGAAACTATTAATTAATTATCAAAAGAGTGCCAAATAATTTTCTTTTGATTAACAATGATTCCATTAATGGATAAATCTTTGCAAATCTAACTTCATCATTTCTGGATTTCAACATGACTTTTTATTCTCACTCTGGTTTTGGGGAGTGTGTGAGTTTACCATTCCTCTGCTGCCCGATCCTGCAGGCCAGTAGCCCGAGGCTACAATAGACACTTTAAACATAACTTACCAAAGTCTGTGACCGAAATTGTGAGTGGTCAAGCTGCATTAAATAAGAAAGTTGTGTTTGGTGGTTCTGCTGCAACAACTCTGATCCCTTTTCCTAATCTGACACAAGTCACAATAGTTAGTCCCTGCAACTTTTTTCAACGAACTAAAAGGACAGACTGTTGTTTGCCTGCGTTTCCACCGTGGTCTAAAGACCAAAGGTAATAAGCCTGATGTGTAAACCATCAATGGATAGACTATAGAACAAATCAGTGTAGACCACAAAGTGTATTAATTCATCTGAATACCAAAGCGGTCTTGGCTTTTCAGTCAAATGCACAGATGTCTGGTGATCAGTGAACACCTCAGGCAGAAGTTTTGCATTTAGAAAGTCATTTAGAAAGTCATGAACACTGGTTACAGTCTTCTTTGCTCCTCACCTGTTTTTCTTTTTCTTTTTTGGAACTGATTTTGGACTTGATTAAGTAGGTGCTGACGAAAAGGCCTGACAGCACCCACATACAAACAGAGTGGCACGTGGCTCCTCCCACCACAGATTGTATCCACAACCCCTCCAGGCAGCACACAGACAAAAATTCCAGTGTGGTAATTGAGCCCCTAAAAACACACACACGCAAGCGCGCGCACACACACACGCACACACACACTGCTCAACTAATCAAACACACCGACTTATCTACCCTTCCACAGGTTCACTCCCGTTTTGACACTGCAAACCCCCCTCATTCAAAAGAACATTGGATTCCTAAAGATAGTTTATATTCAGCAGATCTTATTGCCAGGGGGAGGCATCGCACAGCTTTTAAAAATTCCTCCCAAAGAAAGTGACAAGCTTCCCGTCTTCTGTTAACACGCCCTGTTGGTTTTGAAGAGCGCTTTAACAGCCATATAAAAGCACGTGCTGGCAGCCCGTTCACTGACGGCAACCTAAAACTCGGCGTCTCCGTTTACAGGTAATCCAGCCTCGGCGCACGTGAAGGCAAGCTCTGCCCGCCACCCCAAACACTGCTGAACGTCTGCTGCGTGAGATAATGTCTTTTCCATGCTCATAGATGACTCTCCCACACGGTGCCCTGCCCTTTACTCATCACCACTGTTCATAAACAGTGGAATTTTTTCTTTCTTTCTTTCGTACTTGTAGAATAGAATTTTCATCTCCACATGAAAATGGATTCTCAGGCACGCAGTGGGGAGAGTTCCAGGTTTTCCAGACTGACGGTCTGGATTCCCACCACAGGGCTGACAGGGCTTTGGAATGGGTTGTTAATCGGGAAGGGAAAGTTTCACGGCAACGTCGTCCAACCTTTCTCAGTTTCATTTGATTTTTACACGAGCACTTGTAGCTCACTTTACTCAGAAGAGTGACCCACAAGGACGACAGATGGTCCAACACACTTACAACACATGTCATTTGCTATATTTTAGGGAGATATTGAAGTGACATATAAAATAGTTAAAAAAATCTCCAACTTTACCACATACAATATCAAAATACTACTACTTACAGATTGATGCATCAGTAAAAATCAAATAAAGTAGTGTATAATCAGTCATTCTCCTGCAGAAGAGTGTCTTTTCTCTCGATACTGTGAGTACATTTTGCTCTTAATAC